>NC_080384.1:41438014-41741044 GCF_014773155.1 Arachis stenosperma
AGAAATTAATTATTTACTCAAACAAATCGACATACAAAATTTTACTGTTTTAAACATTTAGTTATGTTTTCACTGGTAAAAAAAAAGCGAAAACAATAAACTATGAAGATTCGGTAGGTGTTGATAGCGAGTATAGTGCAAATTTCTTTTTCCAATTTTGCTGTTGCTACTGGCGAAAACAAGTAAGAAAATATTTTCCAATTGCACTGATAGCGAAAACCAAGTATAAATTTTTTTTTTCCAATTGCGTTTTCGTTGCCAACAAAAACGGTGGAGTTGAGCCTATAAATAGCGCACCCCTTGCCAGTGTTTTTTTAGATACTTCCATTTGTGAAGTTTTACTTTGAGCGAGAGAGGGACATTTTGAGTGGTGAAGAGAAGAGAAGAGAAAAGAAGCGGAAGAAAATGCCGCACAGTAGTGACATTAATTGACTGAATGAAATGAGCCATCCAAACGAGCAAGTCAATATTGCATAATTTTTTAATTTTTCTAGTTATAAAAATTAAAATTTTGCTATTTATTTTTGTTTAAATTAGTAGAAATATAAACTAGTTAGTATTGATGTTTAGTTGTTAAGATGATAGAGATTAAAATTTGAAATTTATTTATTTAGATTAGCGGATAGAAAAATAAATTAATAGTTAATCTATACTTATTTAGGCTATGTTTAGTTGGAAGAAAAGAAATAAAGAGAAAGAAAATAGAAAAAAAATGAAAGAAATTGAGTAAATTTTTATTTTTCTTAGATGTGTTTGGATGAAAGAAAAATAAGAAAGAAAAAATGTTATAAAAATACAATTTTATCCTTATATTATAAAATGTATTTAAAAAGTAAAGGGGTAATATTGAAAGTAGAGAGAGAGAATTAATTTTCTCTCTATTTTTTTTTCCATTGTTGGAGGAAAAAAAATTAGTGAATTCCACCGATATTTTTTTTATCTATTTTCCTTCTTCTCCTATTTTTCTTTTCAACTAAACAAGGAAAAATAACTATTTTCCTTTCAATTTTTTCCCTTTCTTTTCCTCTCATTTTCGCCTCAAACAAATATACTCTTAGTTTTTTTCATTTATTTACTTAGAATTAGACTTATTAATTTTATTAGGAGTGTGTATATAGTATATTATTACTAAATTTTTTAGATTATTGTTTTTATTAAATTATGAGATTTATTTGTTTAGGAATACATAATTTATTTAATTTTCAACAGAGAGCCGTAGAGTCCTATTTTGTAGGAGGAATAAAGATTTAGTTGAAGGATCACCAAATGTACTCTTTTTTGGATTGGGCAGGTTTACATATTAGAGACTTCACTCTTGATAATTCATTATTTACTTTTATGGAGAGGTAACGTCCTAAGACGCATACTTTTCGCATGCTATGGAGAGTGTACAATCATCATTCAGAATGTTGTATATCATCTCTGTTTACGCATGAATAGAGAGCCAGTTGGACGTTGGAGAGTACATATAAAATTTTTAGAGATGGTATGACAATAATCCATGGGAGTTGGTTGCGAATGCTCTTGGAGCCATGCTTCCATTGTGACAAGTTTAGAAGGGTGAAGCATATTCAATGTTGTACAGCGTTAGAATATGTCAATAGATGCACCGCTTGATGTTCTTAAACAGTGTACACGGTGTTATATCCTTAAGTTGAATAGTAATCTGCTGATGATTGACAAGTGTAGTGTGTGGTGCATATTGATAGGAATAAAACACAATTCCCTACTTGCAAGAATCAGAGGAGCAACAATATCCACTCACAACAAGTATTAACACCAGCACAATAATACCCAATAGCAGCGGAAAAATCACATAAACCAAAAATTATAAGCAAGCTAACACACCAAGATTTTTAACGTGGAAAACCTCCTCAATGAGAGAAGTAAAAACCACGAGTCACCAAGACCAGGATATAGCTTCACTATGATGAAAAATAGGGTACAAGAGAGTCACAAATTACTGCACAAAACGTGCATACAACAAGCCAAACAACCCAAGCTTCAAAGCTTTCAAAACAAGAACAAGAAGATGAAAATACCACAAAAACAGAGCTACTGTACGTGGCCAATATCTCCAGCTACAGATGTCGAATTGAAGATCCGAACGGTGAAATCAAAGAACCAGATGTGTAGAACACACTGTCCAAATTTGAGCTCGATCCAACGGTTAACGAATCTGCAGTGACCAATTTACAGAGACAGCTTTGTGTATGTGCGAAAATGACTTTCTCTCCTCTCTTCTCTCTAGTGTTTGGTGTTCTCCTTGCAAAAATGACCTCTCTCTCTCAACCCTAACTCACCTCAGCCACTTCAACTAATCATGGGCTTGGATACTAGCATTTGGGCTTTTTCTCCACATAGGAAGGGAGCCCAAAAACCCAACAAATCTCCCCCTCACGACTATGTGGAGGTAACCGCCAATCCGGCGATTAAGCAACAAACTTCAAACTTCCATCTTGGTAATGCCTTGGTCATCATATCAGAACCATTCTCATCAGTATGAACCTTTTCAAGTTCCAACAACTCAGCATCCAAAACATCACGTATCCAATGATACCTCACATCAATATGTTTGGACCGAGAATGAAAAGTAGAATTTTTACCAAGATGTATAGCACTTTGACTATCACAAAACAACACATACCTCTCTTGAGTAGACCCGAGTTCCTTCAAGAATTTCTTCATCCAAAGCATCTCCTTACACGCTTCGGTAATGGCAATAAACTCGGCCTCGGTAGTAGACAAAGCAACACATTTTTGCAATCTTGATTGCCAAGACACAGCTCCACCCGCAAAGTTGATCAAGAAGCCTGAAATGGACCTTCTAGAGTCAATATCTCCTGCCATGTCTGAGTCAGTGTAACCAACTAGAATAGGCTTATCACTTCCATAACACAACTTCATGTTAGAAGTACCACGAAGATATCTCATTATCCATTTTACAGCATTCCAATGCTCTCTTCCTGGGTTTGAAACAAAACGGCTAACACAACCAACAGCATGAGCTATATCCGGTCTTGTGCACACCATAGCATACATTAAACTACCCACGGCTGATGCATATGGAACTTTTTCCATGTCTTTCTTCTCTTCATCACTTGATGGACTTTGCTTGCAACTCAATTTGAAGTGTGTAGCAAGAGGAGTACTAACGACCTTTGCTTTCTCCATTTGGAACCTGTGCAACATTGTCTCTATGTATTTCTCCTGTGACAACCAAAGTTTCTTCTCCTTTCTATCACGCTCAATTCTTATGCCAAGAATCTCCTTTGCTGGACCAAGGTCCTTCATTGCAAATGACATTGCAAGTTGCTTCTTCAACATATCAATCCTAGAAGCATTCTGACCAACAATAAGCATATCATCAACATATATCAAAAGGATAATAAAATCATTACTAGCAAACTGTTTAACAAATACACAATGATCAGAAGTAGTCTTCTTGTAGCCTTGTTCTGCCATAACAGACTCGAACTTCTTGTACCACTGTCTTGGAGCTTGCTTCAAGCCATACAAGCTCTTCTTCAGTTTGCAAACATGATCCTCTTTGCCTTTTACCATGAAACCTTCAGGTTGTTCCATGTAAATTTCATCCTTAAGATCGCCATGAAGGAAAGCAGTTTTCACATCCATCTGCTCTATCTCTAAATCAAGACTTGCAGCCAAACTCAAAACAGTCCTAATAGAAGATCTTCTCACAACCGGTGAAAAGATTTCATTATAGTCAACTCCCTTTTTCTTCCTGTAGCCCTTGACCACCAATCTAGCCTTGTATCTTGGACACTGAGAATTTTCTTCATGCTTCAACCTATAAACCCACCTGTTCTGCAAAGCTTTCTTTCCTTTTGGCAACTTCACAAGCTCAAATGTTTGATTATCATATAAGGATTTCATTTCATCTTGCATTGCATCAAACCATTTCTTATTGTCGTCACCTTCCATAGCTTCCGTATAACATTCAGGTTCTCCCCCATCAGTCAAGGTCACATATCCATCAGTAAATGTTACATACTCACTAGAAGGATACCTCGTTGAAGGTCGTCGCTCTCTAGTAGACCTCCTAGGATGGAAACCTGGTGGATCTTCAGGTAGCTCAGGTTGATTATCAGCATCATCATCAACTGGAGCATCAATTGGATCTCCCATCTCCTGGTCATCAGGAACCAAAGGCTCATTTTGTTGCATATGCTCCTGATATTGATTCTCTATTTGTTCTGACGAAGGAGGCGGCTGAACTGGATCTACATCAGTCAAGTCACTGCTCTCTTGTGATTGACTCTTCTTTGCCTTATCAATGTCCTCAATGGTCTGGTCTTCAATAAACTCTACATCACGGCTCCTTATAAGCTTCTTTTCAACTGGATCATAAAGCCTGTAACCAAACTCATCTTGACCATACCCAATAAAAATGCACTGCCTTGTCTTCACATCCAACTTGGACCTCTCATCCTTTGGAACATGAACAAATGCTTTGCATCCAAAGACTCTCAAGTGACCATACGAGACATCTTTACCCGACCAAACATGATCCGGAACATCATTGTCCAAAGCAATTGTAGGACTCAGATTAATCACATGAGCCGCTGTAAGTAGCGCTTCACCCCAAAAGACTTTAGGTAGCTTAGCTTCAGTAAGCATACACCTAACTCTTTCAATCAGTGTTCTATTCATCCTTTCTGCCAAACCGTTCAACTGAGGTGTTTTAGGAGGTGTCTTTTCATGCCTAATGCCTTGCTGCTTGCAATACACATCAAATGGTCCACAATACTCACCACCATTATCAGTGCGAATACATTTAAGCTTTTTACCTGTTTGCCTCTCAACCAAAGCTTGGAATTGTTTGAATTTTTCCAAAGCTTGGTTCTTTGTTTTTAAAGCATAAGTCCAAAGCTTTCTTGAATGATCATCAATAAAAGTAATAAAGTAAATAGCTCCACTAAAAGACCGTACCTTCAAAGGACCACAAATATCGGAGTGCACCAATTCCAAGAATTCTGATTTTCTTGAAGGTTGATGCTTCTTGAAGGATAATCTTCTTTGTTTGCCAGCCATGCAATGAGAACATTTCTCCAACTCTGCATTCTTCAAACCTGAAAGAGCATCCTTTCTAGCCAAATAGCTAAGTCCTTTTTCACTAATATGACCAAGACGTCTGTGCCACAAGCTACAAACTTCTTTACTTTCAATCGCATTCACACTACCTTTTGCAATCATGGCATGCATCACATACAAACTTGAAGTACCTTTTTCTCGAGCCACCACTAAGTTGCCTTTAGTAAGCTTCCATTGTCCAAAGCCGAAAGTGTTTACAAAGCCTTCATTATCAAGCCTTTTAACTGAAACCAAATTCAAGCGAACATCTGGAGCGTGTCTAACATCTTTAAGTAGTAGCTTCATTCCCATATTGGTCTCAAGACAAACATCTCCTACACCAATAACCTTGGCCAAACCATCATTACCCATCTTAAGCACTCCAAAATTACCTGGAGTATAAGAAGTGAAGAACTCCTTCTTCGGTGTAACATGTATTGAGGCGCCACTATCAATTACCCAGCTGAACTCATCATCAGAAACAAGATTGACCTTGTACTCATAATCAGCAATATCAACAGTAAGAAGATCATCTGAAACAGAAGATACACGATCATTACCACCATCATCCTTCTTTTCTTGCTTACCTTTGTTCTCCTTTTTCCAAAGATAGCAATATTTTTGAACGTGACCCATTTTGTGACAGTAGTGACACTCAACATTCTTGTATCTTCCCTTGGATTTGCTCCTGCTTTTACCTCTACCCTTTTGAACTCTATTCTGATTTCTCCCCCTGGTTTCAGTGACTAACATTTCAGAGTGTGACGAAGAATTCTGCGTCTTCCTTCTCATCTCTTCATTTAAAATGTCACCTTTAACAAGTTGCATGCTCACTTTACCATTCGGAGCAGAATTAGTGAGAGAGATACGAAATGTCTCCCAAGAATCTGGTAGAGTATTTAGCAACCACAATCCTTGAACCTCATCTTCAAACTTGATTCCCATGCTTGACAACTGATCCAGAACTCCTTGAAATTCATTCAAGTGATCTAATACTTGTGACCCCTCTTTGTATCTCAAATTCATCAACATATTCAACAAGTACAATTTATTGTTGCCAGACTTGGAAGCATACAAGGATTCAATTTGATTCCACAAAGCCCTAGCATGAGTCTCATTAGCAATGTGATTATAAACATTATCATCCACCCATTGCCTAATAAAACCACAAACTTGTTGGTGTTCAAACTCCCATTCTTCATCTGTTTTAGATTCTGGTTTTTGTGTAGAGAATACGGGTAAATGTAGATTTTTGACAAACAACAAATCTTTCATTTTGCCCTTCCATAGATGGTAATTAGTGCCATTCAAACTTATCATCCTAGTAGAATTATTTGCCTCCATCTTTCAAGCAAGTTATAACCAAATACCCAAAACTGAGCTCTGATACCAATTGATAGGAATAAAACACAATTCCCTACTTGCAAGAATCAGAGGAGCAACAATATCCACTCACAACAAGTATTAACACCAGCACAATAATACCCAATAGCAGCGGAAAAATCACATAAACCAAAAATTATAAGCAAGCTAACACACCAAGATTTTTAACGTGGAAAACCTCCTCAATGAGAGAAGTAAAAACCACGAGTCACCAAGACTAGGATATAGCTTCACTATGATGAAAAATAGGGTACAAGAGAGTCACAAATTACTGCACAAAACGTGCATACAACAAGTCAAACAACCCAAGCTTCAAAGCTTTCAAAACAAGAACAAGAAGATGAAAATACCACAAAAATAGAGCTACTGTACGTGGCCAATATCTCCAGCTACAGATGTCGAATTGAAGATCCGAACGGTGAAATCAAAGAACCAGATGTGTAGAACACACTGTCCAAATTTGAGCTCGCTCCAACGGTTAACGAATCTGCAGTGACCAATTTACAGAGACAGCTTTGTGTATGTGCGAAAATGACTTTCTCTCCTCTCTTCTCTCTAGTGTTTGGTGTTCTCCTTGCAAAAATGACCTCTCTCTCTCAACCCTAACTCACCTCAGCCACTTCAACTAATCATGGGCTTGGATACTAGCATTTGGGCTTTTTCTCCACATAGGAAGGGAGCCCAAAAACCCAACAATCAGATGGATCCTGTTACTCCTTGACTTGGAGCGATGTCAGTTATATTCATGGAGATTGGCGATGCTTGCATAGATTTATCATTCTTTGGATATGGCTATCAATTATGAGGTGGATGACTTAGCAGGTTATATCCCTCTTCTTCTATCCTGATATAATAGATTTTTAAACTAGTGTCTCCCAAACAGAGACACGTTGTCATTTTCGCTAACTATGAGATATGGAAATTATTTTAAGTTCTTTGGAATTTAACGTATCTTTTTATTTAAATCATTCTTAAAAGTTTTGTATCATTTTTGTTTCCTTAGGTTGATGGGACAGAGATTGCAACAATGGAGGCAGCAGTTGGACTTTGTCTCTTTTGACAAGGTATATAATTTATTATTTATTTTTAATTCACTATTTATTATTCTTTTATACTTTATTGTCTTTTCAATTATACACTTATCATTACAGTTTCAATGAACAACTTACGATTTCCTGCAATTGCAAGTTCTTTCACCGCTGTGGATTAGGAGTGACAGTGAGAGGTTGAGTTGGATGACTGTGGTGCCTATTGTGTGCTTCCAGTACATAGAGTTTTACCATAATGACTAAGTGTTGCATCAGTTTGGAGGACAACAGCACATTCCAGAGCCACTAGTAAACATCGACGGTCTATTGCATGTAAATGTCAGACGTGATGACAAGTGGTGGCCAACCAAGCATGTTGATTGGTATGGTGCTTGGAGAGCACAATTTGAGAGTGAGTCTTAGGCGATTGGTATCCTGACAACGGATATGCGACCGTCAATTACATAAGTTCTTGTCTCGATAGGATGTAGTGTTGGTACATGTTCTTGTAACCATATGTACGTGGATCGGATAATTGCCGCAACAGTTAGGTTATGTGTCTCTCTCAAAACAACATTGACGAGTTTAGATATGTTAGTTGTCATGTGTCCATACCGTTTGCTCGAATCACAGTGTTGCAGCCACACTTCATTTTTGAAGGGGTTTATCCAAGTAACCATTTCTTGTTTTTTGTTTCTAAGAGCTCTCAAGTAGTACTAATAACCTTCCTTGGTTGGAGAATATGCAACATTGACCAAGTCTTGCTTCTCTTCTTTAACTTGAACTTAGACATGAAGTTCGTAGCCATATGACAAATACAGTAGACATGGTATGCAGAAGAAGATGTCCACCCATTTTTCCTGCCTTAATTGCTGTGCAAATTGCTCCATCCCTATTGGATATTAAGGATGTCTTGTTGTGGGGTAACATGATGACGCAAATTCTTTAAAAAGAAAGACCAAGATTCTGTTGTCTCTGACTTAATCAGTGCAAATTCAGTTAGAAGGATGTTTGAGTTCTCATCTTGTGCAATGGTCATTAATAGAACCCCTCCATATTTTTCATTAAGATGAGTCTTTTCATCAATAGATATAAGAGGCTTGCAATATTTGAATGCTTCAATGCAAGGGAAAAATGTCTAGAATACTTTATCAAACTGCATAGAGTTAAAGTTTCGAAGATCAACTCGATAATATGGACAAGTTGGAGATCATGCACCATACTGGCCAAAAGGCAATTTATCACATTCAACAACTCAGAAGTTGGTGGTATGACTCTTCTCAATCTCCATAAACCTGAGCAATTGCTTTTTGTTTTGCCATTCAAACCTTTCTTTTTGATGCCTTGAACTTGTAACTTTTCTCCATAGCTTCCTGAAGTACCCTTATCAGGTTGCAATCTAGTTGTGCATGATTTTGGGACATAAGTTGTTGCTAAACATGTATGATGTGCCTCACACTTGCGATTCTCCTAGTATCTAAGGTTTTGATGATAAGCAACCTGAATGCTCTATCTACAACTAGCTGCATAATGCTTGCAACGACAGTGGTACTTCATTTGATCAAACTCAATATTCGATACTCAATGCTTCTCCGAATGTTGTAATTTTTTGATGGCTAGGTGTACATATTTTCTGTTATAGAATCTGTGCTCGAGTCACAACTCCACACTCCTATCTATGTTGTAGTCATCAGGGGTCTCGAGACCAAAAGACAATGAATCAAACTTAATAGCATCAAGGTCCAATGTAGAATAATAGCTTGGAACTTGCGAACGAGGGGAAGAGGAGGTGATGGCAGAAAGATGAACTGTGATTGCGTAAATCCAAAATCTTGTGTTTTTGGAAGGGACTCCATCTCATCATTACTGTAGTTTTCCAAACCAATTTTTATCCAATCCTTGAACGTCTATGAGTCTTCTGAAAACTCAGCACTAGGGGGTACAAATGATGCTTCCCTTGGCTGTGGCTCGGTCCCGGCATAGAACTCGTCATGCATGAACATGAAGACGAAAAACTTTAAATTATGTCCCTGATCTTAATGTAAAGCTCCATCACTTGTTGTACCATAATCTTCTCATGCAATTCGAACATAGCACGAATATGTTCATCATCTTTAAGTCATAACACACTCTTTGACTTTCATCGACAAATAAAAATCGAAATTCTATTTTTCTTATGTGTTTCCTCCCTAGTAAATTCATGTTCACCAGAGTCAAACTTTCTAACTCAATCAATGAATGTAACTCCCATGTTTGCACTGTAACTCAATCATTGCATTCAAAAGATGTACTATCATCGTTGTGTCTAATTGTTGCATTTGGATAAATAATAACATTAACGCATTGAGTTGCCATTTTGTGTTAACTTTAAGAGAAAAAGGTGAAGAATGAGAGATAGAGATGAGCAGAATGATAAATAGAGGTATGTAGTTGTGATTAATTTGCTATGCTACTTTGGTATTTATAAAGAAGTTTTTGAACGTTAATGCTTCCATTTTCACAGGCACCAGGTTCAAAAATATTTTCCATTTTCTCTATTATGGTCTCTAAAAATTGGAGAAAATTTCTCTATAATTTTGTTAGTTATAAAGACAAACCTGTCAGGAAATGCGAAAATGCTATCTCGCAATTTCTGTAGTGTATGTTTTTATTTTTTTTTTTGTCAGCAAAAATGTAACTAAATATTTAAAATGGTAAAATTTTGTGTTTCGATTTATTTGAGTAAATAATTAATTTATTTTATTTAAATAAAAAGAAGCCCATTCAATAATAATGTCTCAATAGTAAATGCTAAATAGAGAAAATAAATGACAAAATTTGAACATCAGTAATTCAATGAAAAACAAAAAACTCAAATCACTCGATGGTTTTAGAATGTTTAAACTATTAAATGGTCCCATATCAAAATATATTTTTCAAGTTTTTTAATAACAGCTAAATAGTTCTTATCTAATTTTAATTACAAATTAATTCTTTATATATTATTTAATTATAAAATTTATTTTTTATTTTATAGATTATTGTTTTATCATTTATCTATCATGTTTATTAAAATAAAAAATAAAAATAATAACGAATTAGATCTTCCATCAATCATAATAAATATTTTAGCAATTCTAATCAATTAGAATTTTATCCTTGATCTGTTACATCCGGATAGATTAGTGATATTGTGTTTGTTAGATATTCAATCGATTAGATGCACAAAACAATCGATTGAATTTCTAGTTTTTCACAAAATTCAATCGATTGGAATTGATACACAATCCATTAAATTTTGCAAGGCATGTGGATTTTTTCTTATTCAATCGATTGTTCATGTTACCCAATCAATTAAAGTTTATTACATGCATTGTAGGTTAACAGTGGACATAGGCCTGTAACAGGTATTCGCTTGTTTTTGGAAGACAGAAAGAATGACTACCTGGAAATCCATCTGCAACATCTTGCTAGTCTTTCCAGCATTATTCAAATCTTTGATAACCATGACCTTGAGTATGCAGATAATTCACTTAACAAAGCCTACTTTAAACTAGTTAGCATTCAATTAACAAAGTCTACTTTAAACTAGTTAGCTCCAAAATGTTTTCACATGTGTGCATTGCCCTAGTAGAATGCCTTGATTCTCATACTGGAGGCTATGCATGCGTAATGACAAAGACCTGGTTTGAGGTTAGGCTTATTAAAAGAAAGATAGTTTTTTTTTTTAGGCTTGAATATTCAATTTTATAGTCGTCAATAATTCGTAGATGGGAATGAGATGGTAAGGGGTTGCATCAGATTGAGACCTCATATTGTTTTGAATACTTTAATTTATTGGGTAACATGAATAATATTGATTAAGAAAAAATTCACATGTCTTTTAAAATTTAATTGATTGTGTATAGATTCTAATTGATTGAATTTTGAGAAAATCAGAAATTTAATCGATTGTTTTGTGTATTCAATCGATTGATTATCTAATAAATACGATGTAACGAATCAAGGATAAAATTCTAATTAATTAGGATTGTCAAAATATTTATTACGATTAATGGAATATCTAATTCGTTATTGTTTTTTATTATCAATAAATATGATAGATAAATGATAAAATAATAATTTATAAAATAAAAAATAGATTTTATAATTAAATAATATATAAAAGATTAATTTATAATTAAAATTAAATAATGACTATTTAACCGTTATTAAAAAAACTTAAAAAATATATTTTGTTATAGGACCATTTAATGTTCGAAACGTTTTGGACCATAAAATCTGATGTCTTCTTATACAATTATTCACTTGTTTTGCTTCATATTTTGCTTTTGTAAAAGCTTAAAATAAGAAAAAAAGAAAGAAAAAATGAAGAGTTAATAACCAAATTAGTTCCTAAAAAATAAGACATTATTTAAATTCGTTCCTAAAAGATTTTTTCAATTAAATTGGTCTTTCAAAGATTACGAATTAATCATATTTGTCTTTAGTTACGCCACTCATAATTTTCGTCAACCGATTGATGATGTGAAATGTTAACTGATAACATACATGATACATAACATGTTCAATTAAACGTTGACTAAATATGTTTACAAAAATTTATCAATTTAGTCAATAAGTCATATTAGAAATAGAATTTTTGTAATTGAAAAAAATAACTAAATTAATAAATTTTCATAAACATATTTAATCAATATCTAGTTAGATATATTAAGTATTATATATGTTATCCTTAACCTTTTACAATATTAATATTTAAAAAAAAATTATGGGACAAATATAATTAATTTATAATTTTTAAAAAACTAATTTAATTAAAAAAAATTTTAGAATAAATTTAAAAAATATTTTATTTTCATTTGACTATTAACTCGAAAAATGAATTACTTGTTCACACTTCCTAGTTCCCAGTCTGTGGCGGAGAGTTAGTTGATCTCGAACAAAGGAGTGGCTTTAATGGTATAAATAGGTTTGAGCAGCGAAAAGGATTTCAGAGGAAAAAGGGTAATAGTGCCAATTGGATTCACACATCCGCAAAAAGCATCAAACTTTCTTTTACCCTTTTGCTTTCTCCCTTCAATTATTTGTTCCATCAATTCCTCTTTTGCCTATTAACAGCTTCTCCTTTTTTCTCTCTCGTTTTTTCCCCTCTTGTTTTTTAAATCGTGATTTTGCAGGTCGCTTGAAATGGGGAAGAAATCCTCCGCTTCACTCAAGAAGAAACGTTCCAAGCACTCCTCCAAGTCTAAGGTTGGTACTCTCATTTAAATTCAATCATTATTTTGTATCTTAGGGTATTTGATTTTATGCTTCGAATTACAAAATTTTAGGAAAAAGAAACTGAATTTCTGATATTGCCCTGTGTTTTGCGAACTCAAGAATCTAGTGGTTGTTTTATCATATACATCAGCCTGATAGGAAAATCCTTTTCTTTCTGGGATTAGGTTTTCGTTTTGGTTTTTCAATGTAGCATTTTTATGTTGTTGTTGTTGTTGTTGTTGTATGAGCACGAGGACAAATTTGATTGGTTGTTGGGTTTTCCAATCAAAATTGAGTGTGGGTATCCCTGTTTTTGTGCTCAGTAATGCAAATTCATCATGAATATCTACCTAATTTGATGTTTTAGACCAAGCCAAGAAGTAAAAGTAAGAGTCGGAAATATAAATCCAAGAAGGTTCGCCGCCGTGATGTTTCTTCTTCTAGCTCTGACTATGATGATTCAAAAAGTTTGCACACATCAGTGTCCTCTAGCTCTGAAGATAATTACAGAAGAAAAAGGGATCGGTCTCGCTCAAGAAAAGATGTGAAAAGTCGGAAGAGGGCTAGGAGACGTTCATACAGCAGTGACAGCAGTGAGGACTCTCACTATGCTAGGAAGAGGAAAAAGTTGAAGAGAAAAAGTGAGCCTGAGGTGAAGGAGAAGCTTTACAAGAAAAAGATTAGGAAAGAGGTAAGTGTTAGTTCAAGAAGCAGTGGGTCACGGAGCACCTGCTCTTCATTTCAGGGTGGGACTTCTGCCGGTGATGATGATCAATATGAGAGTCACAGGGGAAGATCACTTAGAAAAGAGAATGAGAAACAGAGATTGGAGAAAGAGAGAATTGGGAGTGAAAAGAGTAGTAGATATAGGCCCAGAAGTAGTTCATCATGCAGTCGATCTAGTGAAAGTAGTTATGAAAGGACCAAAGAGAACTTTTTTGAAGAGAATTATGTAGGTGAGAGCAATTCGAGGAGGCTCCGATCAGTTATTACTGTTGTAAAAGAGGCAGAAGAACCTAGGGAATTTTCTAGAAATGATAATAAGGAGGAGATTTTAGATGATTATGATTACCCTTGTAGAAGTAACGGCAGTAATGAAGGGGGCGCAAAAAGAGAGGTGGATCATCACACAGTTCCCACAACGGATGAGAAATTGAGTGTTGAGGGTGAGATAGGAGACAAGAATGTTGATAGTGCCGGGACAAGTGAATATCTGAAGAAGACGAGTGAGGCTTTTGAGGGTAATCTGAATGGTGATGACTTGGAGTCAATTCTAAGACAGAAGGCGTTGGAAAACTTAAAGAAGTTCCGAGGTGGGATCCAGTCTTCTGCAAAAATTTCCTATCAGAAAAATAAATTTATTAGCCAGGTAAAGCAATCTTGTAACCATGGTGGAGTTCAAGGTAAGTCTAATGTTAATAACGAGGCTTTAGGGACAAATTTCGATAATAAAATCTTTGTAGAAGAAACTAGTTCTCCTATTGAGAGGAGAGGTTTAAACGCTCATCGAAGAAACAGTGATTTGTTAAACATGGACAAAGATATATCTGGTTCTGCCAAGAATCACTTGACCTGTGCGCAAGAAAAGGTTAGTGATGCATATAAACCCACTGAAACAATCATAGAATCTACCGATTACAGGACAAAAAACCCAGAGTCGACCACACCAGAGTCTACCCATGAATCACTTCAAAGATGCTTATCACTGAAGCAAAAACCTGTGTCTAGACTTTCTATGGAAAAGTCATTGGTCGCAGAGGGAAGTAATGGTGGGGATACTTCCGAGGCTTCTCACATTGCAAGTCATAGTAACATTGATAATGTTGATAACAATGAAGGATTATCTTCTGCTGTTTCTAAGCCTTCTAATAATGGACAAGATGAAATCGAGGAGCACTCGCAGTTAGCATTCAAGCAAACATCTGCTTCACTTGCACCTCCTAATGTGAAGCTTCCAGTGGCTGAAGGTGGTGCAGAAAATGCAGCCAGGACCACTCAAGCTGCAATTCAGAATGTTAATAACAGTAGCAAAGATGTCGATGAGGTGAGCAACTCCACTAAGAATAAATCTGGCGATGAAAACTCATCAGTAGAGAATAACTCCGGAAAATTGCAAGATGAATCCAACCATGATTCGCAGTTTGAGCGGAAAACAATGAGTTTGATGAAAGGTGGCGAAATGGTACAGGTGAGTGTACAATCATTTCTTCATTTCTGAGATTCTGAATTTTTCAAAGTATGTCACTTTGGAAAATTGGATATCTTAACAATTAACAATTCAATGTATCTCTAGATACAATTCATATTATGATACATCGAGTTATGCATGTAACAATTCTGTCCTTTTTTATATTTCTAATCTAATCGTTTGTGATTGTCCAGGTTAGCTACCAAGTTTATATCCCCAAGAAAACTCCTGCATTGGCTAGAAGGCAACTCAAGCGATGATGACACATCCATTCTTGTGGTGACAAGTGGCTTCGAGTCGATTTGTTCATCTACTTCGGTATACAAAAAGAGTAACACTTGCGGAAAAGCCAAGAAACTCATGGATAGACCATGTATGAACTCTAGAACTTGGTCAAACTGTATTAGCTGTATTTCGTTCTAGTTGATGTCTTAGGTGACCATAATGTAGTTTGCTACTGTTTTATTAATGGAATGCATCCATTGCACCATGAATACCTTTGGAGTTGCTGTCTTTTTAGTAGATTCTAAAATGTTTTCTAGATATTAAGGAACTGTTAATCTGCTTTGCAGATTGCAGTTTCTTCAGAGTTCCACCCTAATTTCTTGCTTTACAGCTACAACTTCTACTAGTCCATACTGCTTGAGTAACTTGAATTCCACTGAGCATAGAACTGAATTTGAAATATTAAATTCAACTCCTCTGTCCAAACAAAGAAAAAAAAATCTGAATTTGAATGAATGAATGAGTTCAATCAAAATATCTCTAGACCATGGGCATTTTTTGATAGAAAAGAAGAAAGGGCAATGCCAAAAATGGTTAAGTTGAGCCTTAATGCCTAATGTCAGTTATATATATTTATACATATTAATTTATATGTTTTTTACTTAAATAATCAATCACTATAATAATTAAATCTGACATAATAGAATATAACTAAAATTCTTTTAGTAGGATAGTAAAAAATTGTGAGCATTAAATACGAATTTCTTTATAGGATAATTGATGGAATAATAGTCGAATTAATTATTGAAAGATAAGACTTTTTTAAATTCATTTTTAAAAGATTTTTTTCAATTAAATTAGTCATTCAAAGATTACAAATTACTTATATTTTCAATAATATTAATGATGTAAAACATTAACCGACAACATATATGAGACCTGTCATGTCTAATTAGATGCTAACCATATATGCTTATAAAAATCTATCAATTTTGTCGTTAAATTATGTTGAAAATATAGATTATATAATTGGAAAAAAAGAATAAATTAATAGATTTTGATGAATATATCTAATTATCGTCCAATTAGATATGTCAAGTATTGTATATGTTGTCAATTAATATTTTCTATGATCAATTAATGACAAAAATTATTAATGGAGTTAATGAAAGACAAATATAATTAATTTATAATCTTTAAAAGATTAACTTGATTGAAAATTTTTTAAAAATAATTTTAAAAATGTTCTATTTTTTAGGAATTAATTTGAATATTAAACTGATAATTGATTGTAAAATTTAGATTTAGAAGGTTTTTTATCTTTTCCAAAAATTTTCACAACTCTCCAAGAGTCAAGTCGTTTGTTGTGACTTTTAAATTAATAAAAAATATTAAAATAAAAAATAAATAAATTTCTAATTTTTTAATTCAAAAATTTATAAATTTTTTATTAATTAAAAATATAAAAATATTTTTTATTTCTTAAAATATAAAATACTTAAATTTATTTGTCCAAAATATATAAAAATAAATTAAATTTTTAAAAAATTTAAATATTTCACACTTTAAAAAATAGAATATTTTATATTTTTAATTTAAAAAAAATTATTTGTATCTAAAACAAAAAGTTTGAATTTATGTCATTTATTCTATTTTTTATTTAGAAAAAAGGACAAATAGGTCCTTGATCTTTTGATCTGCAGACATTTAAATCTTGAGAATTTGAAAATACATTTAAGTCCTGACTTTTTTAAAATCTAGACATATTGATCTCTTATGTTCACTTGGGTCTGTCAGACTCAACGAAAAAATCAAACGTGACTCCGAGTCCTGACCTGATTGATACCGATACACACATAAGATAGTTTTTAAAATTGAACGAATTAGACTCGAGAATCGATATATAAAGAGGTGAATGACTTAAATGTATTTTTAAATTCTCAAAAATTTAAATGTCTGTAGATCAAAAAGTCAGAGCTCAATTTATCCTTTTTCCTTTTATTTAGAGTAAACACCCAATCCGGTCCTTGTCCATTTTCACGAAGGACAAAGCGATTCCAAAAAGAGACACTTCCATTCTCAACTTTTTTATTTTAAGACAATTCGATCCTTCTGTTAAAAAATTTGTTAAATAATAATAAAAATTAGTTTTGTGAGGGGTTTTATTTGTATTTTGTTGGGGGGGGGGAGGTTTTAATCCTCCACAAACTATTAATAAGTTTATTTTTGAAAAGTTCCTTCTCCAACGGTGGTTGTAATACAAATACCTTTTAAAAAAATAACATCGAATAAGAAATGGAAAAAAACTTTAATGTTAAAATATTGATATTGGTGATAATGACAATAGAGGAGATAATGATGATGATAAAATAATGAAAATAATATAAATAGGAAGAATAATAATGAGGATGAAAAAAATAGTGGTAATAGTAATAGTAATCGAATATATTATTAAAAATATTTTTTTGAAGGTTTAAAACCTTCACAAAATACAAATAAAATTTTTACAAAACTAATTTTTATTATTATTTAAATAATTTTTTTAACAAAAAAATTATATTATCTAAATAAAAATATTAATGATCGAAGTGTTTTTTTTTTTTTTTAACAAAAATTGCTTTATCCTTGGAAAAAATGGACAAGGACGGACTCTTTTATTTATCTGGAGGAACTAGGAAGTCGAAGGCAAAGACTTCAAGGTGCATTAAAGAAACAGAGAGCGCTTAGCTGAAAAACAGAAAAACGACAACAACCAACCGCGAGTGACGTCGTTTCGGGGAAGGGCGATGGTGTTCGCATCCAATCCCTTAGCCCTAAGCGTTCCCGAACCCGCCTTCGAATCCTGGCTTCGGGACTCCGGCTACCTCGAAGTCCTCGACCACAACACCTCCGCTACCACCACCACCTCCTCTTCCTCCTTCACTGGTGACCCCTCCACCTCCGCCGCCACCCCTGCTTCTGGATTCTTCGTCTCCCTCTTCTCCCGCCTCGCCATTCTCTTCTCTCTCCTCACACTCAACCCCCTCGCCAAGCTCGCCGCCGAAGACTTCGCCGGCGACACTCCGTCGTGGTCTCGCGCCTTCGTTGGCTTCTCCGGGTCTTACTCCTTCCCTTCTTCGTCCGCCCAGGCGCGATTGAGGGTTCACGAGAACGTTAAGCGCTATGCTCGTAACTATGCTTATTTGTTCATCCTCTTCTTCGCTTGCGCCTTGTGAGTGGGATTCTTTTGATCTTTGCTGTTTTGTGGTTAAGATTGAGTTGGGTGGGTGTGGTTTTTTGGGGGAAAATTCTGTTTCTTTATGCTTATCTATGCAGATTGTGCATATGAATGTGTGATGATGCTCTGAGTTGCACAATTTTAGTAGTTTTTTGTTATTGTTATTATTTTTTAGGTGCTTGTGGTTAATGTGTTTAAAGTGGCCGAATTTGGATTTTTAGTTCAGGTGTATACTTCTAATTTTTGTAAATTTTGTGCAGCATGTTATTGATATTTTTAATGAAGTTAGAATTGGGGTATTTCTTGTATTAAGGTGGATGCTTCATGGTTGGTTGCTATCTTCTGTTTCTCATAGTGTGGTTTTAGCAGTTTGGTGCTTTTTCTTTCCTGTGGTGTCTTAATCTGCCTCTTGTTGAGTTGTTGTATTGCTTTTTGCTGCTGTTGTTTGATTTGAATGTGTGTTTCTTTTATGGTTTGCAGGTATCAGATGCCAATTGCTCTTGTTGGGCTGATATCATGTTTGGCAATTTGGGATTTCTTCAAGTATTTCAATGACAAATGGCAATTGGATCAATATCCTATAACTCGGCAGTGTTTGCTTCGCCTAGCCCAATGCGGTGAGCTGTAATTTCTACTGGCTTAACTAGATAATGGGTGAAAAACAAATATTTTTCTTATGAATTCTATGAGTTTTATTGGGAATGTAACTGTAACATTCAAAGATAGGTATGTGCTGCTTGGCTTGGCTTGAATTAGAGGTTAATATGTAAACAGAAGTTAGTATCCAGCAAAACCACAGCCAAGGGAATGGGTTTGGCGGAATCAGCGGGGTATACAGAGAACAAACACAACATGAAAATCTCAAACTATTCCCTGTGTAGCATATGAAATAACTTTTGTGGCATTCTCTTGCATAGAAATAACTTTCTACTGATCTCATATGGCATCCCTTAGTTTCTGCATACATTATCTTTTGGTCCCCGATGAAAATTTGGGGGAACAAATTAGTCTATTGGGACTTGGAAACCTTGGAGTAGTCCCTCACCATTAAAAGGGAGAGATATTAGTTTCTTTTGTTTGTTGAGAGAGTTACATGGAATTTATTTTTTTTTTAAAAAAGATCTTTAGATGCTAACTAAATGGGCATTTAATCTTTCATATATTCATATGTATGTGTATGCTGAGGTAACTGGTGTCTGTAGTACATTGTTTGTGAATATGTTAGAACAATTTATCTAACTCAGGTTTGGATCTTATGTTCTGCAGTAACAGCAGTTATTCTAATTTATTCCAATGTCCAAGTGGCCCTCTTTTGTGCCTTAAGTGTCAGCTATGCAAGTGAGTGTTTCTGAGTTCATAGTCCTTTTGCTACCTCATTTCTTTTATCTTGTCTCCTATATCTACAAGATTACTGAAAGAAGGTTCAAAAACTCTGTAGGCATGATTCTGCATGCTGCATTTAGGAAGTTGACCCCCGCAAAGCAATTGCCGCCCGTCGGCAGGGGTAGGTGATTGATCAATCAGAGAAAACAGCGAAGCACCCGCCTTCATCAAGCACATTTTACTCCGATGATTCAGTTGCAAGGGGCTTTGGCTCTGATTATAGAAGGATTATGCAAGTGCAGAATTAGGGGGACAGTTAGTGTCTTAGGTTTTGGATAGTGGGCCTTTTCCTCCCAAGTCCCAAGGATATGGGGCTCAGGGGCTCAGGGGCTCCTTATAATCAGCAGGTTGGCGCCTTTCATGAGTCAGGAATCCATTTCCTACTTTCTTATTATTTAATTTTGTATATTTTTAGTTTTTAAGTGCTAGACAAATAAACTTAAAAGAAATTTGGAAATTTGGAAATTTTGATGTATACAAGAACTTTGGCATACTGATAAGATGAGATCATTTATATATTTTATTTGTATTCATTTTGCTCTCTTGTTATGCACATTTTTCTACCTTTAAACGAGGTGTGACGTGTGAGATTTATATATTTACACAAGACGAGTCTTAAAATATTAGATGTTCACGTATGGCGTTGTGGTTGTGTGGTACGGGATATTCCGCTTTCTTCAACTGTTTAGATATAATTTAAAATGGTGGAATGGTGAGGATTGGGGGCATGTGGCCTTCGGTGGAGGAGAGTATGTAGTATTCATGGTGGAGCTTCAACGGGATTGAAAAGTTATATTTTGTTTGTTTTTGGTATATATGTCTATCAAAACATAGACATGGGAGTATACAGAAGTATATGTATAGTGTTTGTTTTGTATTTTGTATTTTTTGTAAAATGGTGAGATACAAATTTTTAACTTGGACACTATTTTTTTTTATAATTTTAGCCTTCTACCTGCCGTTGGTTTGGAGCTTCGATGGTACTGTCCTCAACCGGCATGGTACTGTCCTCAACCGGCAATTCGGCTTCTTCAAAGAGTGTTTCTTCTATCTCACCTTCCCTCATGTGCCTTTGTTCTTGTTCTTTAAGATTTTCACACATGTGCCTATGTCCTTGTTCTTCAGGATTTTTGCAGATGGAGAACAACCACCGATGCCCTTTCTACATCTTTGTAGTCTCCTTTTCTTACCTCATTGTCTTTCTTGCATCTCATTGCTTGTTGTCTTAACCTGTATTCTCTGAGTTTGAATTTTTTTTATTTTTATCTTTTATTGAAAAGACTGAATCTGTATATTTTTTTTATTTGAGTTAAAATTAAAGTTTTTGTTAATCTTATATCTCTTAATTTAATTTAAATTGTATAAAAATAGAAATGAATGCTTCTAAATCATTTCAAAGACCACATTTCTATGAATTTAATTTTTATTATTATACATATTGAATTTTAGTTTGAATAAGAGTTTTGTAATTTCTGGGTTTGGTTTAAAAGTGGTGGTAGTTTTCGATAATTCTGATAGAAAAATGAGAAAAGTAGAAGCAATGATGGTGATGCTAAAATAATAAGAGTAAAATTAAAATTTTAGTATAATAATAAATGGTGTATTCTGTCTTATTAAATACAATATAAAATTAGTGTCTTTTTAGGTCTATATGAATGTGTTTGTTTCTGTGAACATGACACAGAGACATGGATAGTACACATGTAAACGTGTTTGGACAGAGAGATATGGACATTGGATACAGTGTCTCTGGGACACTTTTTTTTTTTTTTTGTGTCCACTTCTAAACGAAGGACACTGATGGATACGGAAATAAGATGGTGGACACGGAATTTTTAATAAAATTGTTTCTCCTTTTTGTCCATGGTTATTTTTCATTATTCCACTATTACCCCTTGTATTATCTTGTGAAAAACCCTAACATTAGCTTTTCTTCACGGTCATTTTCAGGTACTCTCTCTTCTTCTTACTCTCTCTTTTCATTCTTCATCTTCTTCTTGCTCTTTCTGTCATCGTCTTTTACTTCGATCTCTTCTTCCTCTTCTTTCACAGTAATATCTTCTTCTTGTTCTTTGTTTCTGTCTCTCTTTCTTCTTCTTGTTTTTTCTGATTCTGTTTTCTTGTTTTGTTTACATATGATGAAGCTAATTTTCATATCTGGAAGTACATGCTATTTCTTCTCATCATTTACAAGGCAGTAGCACAGTAAGACCTGTTGATAGGGTATAGTAAGGCAAACTAAATTATGTTGTTATAAATAATTAAAAAAAAAACACTAAGAGTTCCTCGTAGCTATGGATCCAGAAAGTCTGTTTAAAAAAAAAAAGAGTTAAAATTCAGTTTCAGTGGATGAGTGATAGTTTAATGTTAATAGGCATATTTCTACTGAACCAAAGGAGGACAATGATATCAATAATTTTTTTTATGAGAGCACCCTTTAGACATCTTTGTATAAAACGGCAAAAAAGTGGAAGGCTTATTTTGCTACCAACCCTTATAACTGGACTGCGAGAAAGAAAATGTCTTTCATTCGCTCCCTTACAAGACACTTCAAAGAATAAATTTATAACAATCCATCAAACTCCCACACAAGATCCAACATCCTTTTTGAGAAAGTGTCTTAAACTGAGGAACTCTCTCTCAAACATAATATCTTTGAAGAAGAAGTTTGCTTCGAAGATATTAATCAAACTATAGACAATTGGAAAATACCAAACATTTTCCATAATGAACTATATGTTCCTGAAGAAATCAAATGTGACGGCAAATCTGATTACATTATCAAAACTGTTGAAAACAACATTCCTCTAAGGCACGAGTCTAGTGAGAAATTCTACGCACCTTCTAAACAAACAATCTATCCAAGAATATATCCGAAAATATAAATATCTTCATATAGGATGTATTCAAGTAGCAGTTAAACTACTTATTAGAGAAGGTTTAAATGCATCCATTCTCATGTGTCTAAGAGATATTAGGCATAATAACTTCCATTATTCCCTCATAGGACCAGTTGAAATCAGTCTAGGGCATGGTCCGGTCTATTTCAATTATTTTTTCAACAAATCTGTGAGTTTGTTAGATAGAAATATCTAAAGCTCACTTTTTTTTCTCAATATCCGACTTCATGGCTTGGACATGAATGAAGGATCCATTCATGCAGCTTTAATATATAAGATTTAGTACAAGGTCATAAATATTTGTAATTCTCGAGTCCTTCTAAAAATAACCGACCGTAAAACAACTTTGTTTGTCACGGATATGACAAAGACAAACGTCACTCTATCTCGCCTTATCAAATGAGATGAAATTGATCTTCTTGAATCTTAGGCAATAGACAGAGCCACACCTACTCTACCCATACAGGCACCCCCAATTACAAGAAATTAAATAAGAGAAAATTGGAAAAGTTGAAATCTTCTTTGACAGAAGAAATTCATTTTCTTCGAGGTCTGAAGCAGCATCTACTTATAGGTCTGACTTCGCCTAAGCAAGGAGATCTTTCTCTATAAGGTCTCATTCCTCTCTTCCTAATCGACAAATTAGAACAATCAACTCTGAAATCAACCTAACCGGATTACAAACAAACTCTAGTATTCCTAGACCTACCTATTTACCAAAAAGAAGAGGATGTAGACCAACAGTCTATCCAATCGCTCACATATTCCTCTTTACATGATGATGCGTACTGAAGAATTTGTTATAGATAAGAAATCCTTACGCAAGAATGTTAACTTTGAAGAATGAAAACTTTAGAGGGCATGATACTTACAAACGTTTAAGGCGTCTCAAATTTCACATTTTAGGGAAGAATATTATAACTTTCTTCAACAAGTCAAAATGCATATTCCATTCTTTGAATGGTTCCATGCATATACTATCAAGAATAACATTGAGTATCCCTTCAAAACAAACATGAGTATAGCTCATTCTGCAGATGTCATAACAACCTGGAAAGTGAAAGAATGGAACTTAGTTCAATCTGAAATTCCCCCAGTTGGACAATTTGTCCTTAAATCATAGGCACAAAAAAAATTCTACTTATAGCTTCACCTCTCAAAACAAAAAACCTCGACGAAGCTACTGGGCCTAAAGACATAAAAAAAAAAACATTATAAAACAAGCCAACTATACAAACAAATACTTACAAACTTTAGGACATAAATTAAGTTCTAAAATTATCAATCTATCTTTACGAAACTTCTACATCCAAACCTTTAGAAAAAACCCTATTCAAAATTTTTAAGATTAGCCAAAAAACTAAACAAAGCCTCCGAACCTCCATACTAAAACCAAATTCAGGCCACTCCGAAGTTCTTATAAAAACCAACCATCTCATCAGCCAAATAATTATACCAGAAATTTCTCAGACAACAGAATCATCCAACAGAGTCACAAGACAATCAACAAAAGAATCCCTTAACGTCATCAATGAGGAGTCACATGACTTTGAGGAAAGTCTTGAATCACCTAGAGCTAATCTTATCATAACCAATTCCATTACAAAATAGAAAGGCCTCACTAAACCTTCATCACAACATTATCTCTAGACCACAGCTCCTGAATTGTCTCTTGAAGATCGAGAGTTAGGTTTCAATAGCTTCAATGCCAACAACATCTATGAATAAAACATAAATAAAAAAAATCGAATACAATATCATACATATGTTACAACATATGATAATGGTTTGTACAACCTATCAAATAGTCAACGAAAGTTCTAAAAAAGTAGTAGCAAGCGTCATAAGTGTTAGGATTTTCAAGACAACTTAAAGGATTGTGAGATAATTATCTTATTGATGATCGAAGGACCTCAATCCTTTCCGCCATTATGATAGTGAGCCTATTCTTGATAACAATGGACAAACAATTACAGATGCTGTTAGCACTTTATTCTTCACCATAGCAAATTGTTTCATTGGTATCCGTCCTCAAGGAAGGATTGATTTGCGGAACTTCTATCTAATCTTAAGTGTAAATTCTTATCTGACTTTATATGGTATAAAGATACCTTCTTAACAAGAGTATATACAAGGGAGGATAGTCAACAACTTTTTTGAAAAGAAAAATTCTTAGCCGGTCTCCCAATCCCCCTAGGAGACAAAGTAAGGGATAAAATTAGGAGCTTAACTTTGGATGGGATCATTACGTATGACTTCTTAAGTTACGGACAGTTAATCTCCCTTATTCAAAAAGTGACCTTAAAAATTTGTCAAGATGACAAAATTCAAAGGCAACTAGCTCGCGAAAAAGGCCTAGAACAAGAAATACTTAGGATCGTTATGCGAACAATTTGGTTTACTATCTTGTAACAAGTGAAAGACTACATAAACGCCTTATCAAGATGTAGCATAAGTATTTCTATCTTATATATGTATGTATGTATGTATGTATGTATGTAGAGAGAGAGAGAGAATAATGAGGGTGTATATTTACCAGTTATTTTTATATAACACTACATGGATTATATATGATGTACATTATCAATTTAGTTATCTGTTTCTTATGTTTATTTATATTTCTGTTCGTGAATGCTTGGTTATTTTACTTTTTTAAACGTTTCAAAAAAAAAATTTACCCATAAAAACGATAATGCTCTAACAAGGCAACAAGTTCATATATTAAATAGTAGATAAAGTTAAGGAAAGTAAGTTGGTGACAGTCGGCTTCTTGTATGACAATGATATATTGAGAGTTGGGTCGTTACAAATCACATATTCTAAAATCAAATCAGAAATCATAAACTAATAACATATGAACAATGTAAAGCTCAAACTTTTTCATTCGAATTTGTGGATTCCATTAAATTCTGAATTTGAATTCTATATTTTATTTCAATATATTTTTTAATTCTGACCAATAAAAATAGAATCAAAACTTTAAAATTGAGAAGAACTACAATTAATATTAACATGCATTGATAACTCATTAATATGATAAATTCACTTTTGATTAGAAGAAGAAAAGAACAGAGTGAAACGCACTAAAAAGAGAAGATAAAACCGTAATGAGGAGAGGAGACAAACAATGCTAAGAAGAGGAGAGTGAAGGTGCTGTGAAAAAAGAGAACTTCTTTGTTTTGGCACTTAGAAGTTTTTGGTTATTTTCAGCAATATTGTGTATGTATATAATATTTTCCTGTATTTACCGTGGATAAAAATAGTAAGTGAGACTCGTGTACAACTACCATTTTTTGTAAGGAGCTTCTTCTACGTGCGTGGGTCACGTTTAGGAGCAAACCCTAGGAATTCAAACTTTCTTGTCTTGTTCACAAAAGCACAACCTCCACTCCGCACAGCTCTCATTCCCTCTCAACTCAACCTTCTCATCAATCCTCCGGCGAAGTTCTCTCTTTCTCACATCCTCTCTCAATCTCACTCACTCAATCATCGCCGTAACCACCATTCTCTTCTCTCCATCATTATCCATTTTTCACCACCATCAGCCACCACCATTGCCGGCTCTACCATCAACCTTCTCTCTCACTCACTCTGAAACTCACACCCGCACATTCTCTTCTCTCTCAACCTTCTCCTTTTCTCTCTCCAACCACCCAGCCTTCACCGTCACTACCATCCTCTGAGCCCCTATCTTCATCGCCGCCGCAGCTCACTCCAAAAATTTCCCTCCAAAAGTTTCCTTCCTTTCTTTCACAATTCACACACTCGAAAGAGGGTTCCCACTTCTGAAGAAGCTTCTAGAATCTTCTGATGGCTTCATCCTCGCACGGCGAGCAAATGAAGATCGTGGCGACCCAGTTCTGTTCTGATGATCAGACTCTCATTGCTGTAATTTTCAAACCCCCCTCTTTCCCTTCCCTTGTCTCGCTTCAATTTATTTTCTGATTGTTTTCTAGGGCACGTTTTTTTATTTCCTGCCCTGCTTTCTTCCTTGCTTCCTCAAAAGGAATAAGGTTGCAACTTGCTATTGGAATTTTTGTACTTCGTTAGCTCATTTTATGATATATATCTGCAGATTAGTTGTGAATTTTGATTAGTTTACTTGCTTCCTTTCTACTGGGTTTGTTTTAGCATATACGAAAGACTATGACTATAATGAAGGAGATTGCAGTTGAATTCGAGAAACACAACGAATCTGATAAGGTATTTCAATTCATTCACTTTCTTATATATATATATATATTGGAGTGTGAAATTTTGATAATATGGTAAGTGCAAAATAGTAACCATTCACTTCAGGTGAAGGAGTTGGAAGATGCTGTTTTGGAGTTAGCTGATCTCTCTGAGGATAGTGTGCATCTTTCATCAGCAGTTCAAGCTATTGCAAACAGATACCAGCCAAAAGAAGAGGTTGTGAATTCTGGATTCCATGCTTAGAACCTTTTTTTGGGTACTAAGTATGAGTTATTATCTGTTACTATCATCTAACCCTACCATTGTCTCTGAATTCTAACTTGCTTAAAAATACAGGTGAATAATTTTCGTAAGTTACTTGAGGATGAAGTGTCAAAATTGAAGAGCAAGTCTACTAGTTCAGATCCTAATAGTAATCCTTTGGTTCGCCAATTTAAGGAAGCTGTATGGGTATGTGTCTTCTGACTTGTAACTTTTGAAGATTGCCTCTGGCGGCATGTTTTGGTTTACGATAGATGGAAATGTTTGTCTTTATATCAGAGGTCAGTGCACCTCCCTATTTTCTTAGTTTGGAAATAGTTAACTATTATTTCTCTCAAGATATTTTATTCATAAGATGAGTAATGGTAATTAAGTTCGAAGATTTGGGAAACCCTACCACTCATTTTATGTGTTTTCTTTACTGTTTAATGATTTTAAGTTCTGGCCAAGGTGGATAGGTGATTTGTGTCTGTCTGGTAAGAACAGTTTCCTGCAATGATATGAGCTCTCATCCTTGTCTTACAAGAGTTTGACACCTGTGAATAGAAGGATACCTTCCCACCATTGGATAAATATTAGTGTCAACATTCTTTTGATTATATAATCTCATACTTATGCACATTCTAACCTGCATTATGCTTTGTAATATTCTGTTTCCATTATCTTTTTTGTTAGAATTTTTTTTAATTTAATAAATGCTATAGCATTTTACTATGACATACCTACACTTATTTGAGTTTTTCTTCTTGCTTCCTAATAATCTAATGTGCTTGCTATTTATCTTTTGTCTTCAGAAAGTTCATCATGAAGGGCAGCCAATGCCAGGAGAAGAGCAGGAGGACATTGTAATGACAAGTACCCAATCCAGTATTTTGAATATGACTTGCCCATTGACTGGAAAACCTGTTACTGAGCTTGAAGAACCAGTTCGCAGGTACCACATATACCCCTTTGATATAATGCCGCGTTGGTTTCCAATTTTTTATCTTTTTCTGTTAGTATTTGAAGTTACATATTTTAATTGAATAAACTATGATTGATGATTCCTCCTCAATGTTTATTTCATGACATATATGTAAATTTGGTCAATTTGCAATCAATGCATGTTTAGTTTTCTCACTTGCTAGACAGATGAGTAAATGTAAAAATTGGCAGTGTATTGAGTTAGAAAATTGTTTTGAACAAGACAAGTGCAACGTTCACTAATTCTTAGTTGGAACTGTGTGATCTGTATTTGGTTGAAACCGTTGTTTCAAATGAAAAAAAAAAATGCTCGTCAAAATGATCATTAACGGATATTGAGCATGTTTAGCCGGTTGCTGGTGGAGTGTGGGATTGGCTTAGATTCTACCCTGCTGAATTATCTAGGACATGGGATACAGCCTGCCCATTTGTTTTATTATCCTTCACCTCTCCTATTTTAGATTGGGCTGGCTTTCAGTCAAAGGCTGAAACCTTTATATGAAACTCCAAATGAGAAAGACATGCCTATATCTGTTCCCGTAACCATTGGCCTGTTTTTTTCTCACTTGTGCTCCCATTTGCTTGGTAAAATTGTGATAGAAATGTTCTGCCTTATCCTGCTCAGAGAAATCCTGCTTATAGGATTTCAAACCATGATCTCCGGGGCATAAGGGAAAAGCTTTGTTGATGAGCTGTAGACCTGCAGTTACAATCTTTAGTGATTTTTGCAAGAACAACAATTTGTCCCTTAATACTCATTCATATTTTAGTAAAATACAGTCTTCCCCAATATCAGCAACTGTGCAACTTTTTATACTGACCCCTGATTTTACTAGCTAGGTCAATAGGTCGGGTAGAGTGGTGACCTTGCCAAATCTCTTATACTTAGGAAGTTCATCACAGCTCCTGGATTTTGGAGGAACATATCATAGTAAATTCAGAATTTAGCAGGCCAAGGTTTTCTCGTTGTATTTGATGGTGAATTTAGTGTTACTAAATTCCTGAGATAGCTGATTAACTATATTTTGGATGCACTTTGAGTAAGCACCGAGGTAAGCGAAAGATACAACATCTAGATACAACAAACAATTGGAAAGTGACTCGAAGAAAAGATTAACTGAAGTTTTGAATGTTTGCACTGTTTAGTGTTCACTCTTTAGGATGAGTTTTGCTTTCATATCAAGATGGGATAAAAGATTACTAAAAGTCTCTGTGATTACACCAATAAGGGTGAGTTTGGCATGTGAATTAAAATGTGGGAGAAAATTTCAACTAACGGTGAAATGCATGCTTTCTAGCATGTAGAAGAGCTTGTTAATAGGTTTCGTTATTATGCATGTTACTCATTTCTATTTCATTGTTGCAGTGTGGAATGCAAGCATATTTATGAAAAGAGAATAATAATGCAATATATAAAGTTATCCAATCGATGTCCAATATCAGGTGGATCATTGACGTCTGATAAGCTTCACATTCCTTCTGCATCGTTGCGTTGCTCTTTGACTAGATCTTTCATCTTTGTGTGTGTTAGGTTGCCCGAAGAAATTGCATGCAGATAGCGTGGTGCAGGATGCCTTGTTACTGATTGAGATTGAGGAATTGCGCAAAGTGAACAAAGAAACTGAAGTGGAAGACTTTACTCTCCTTAATGAAGACGATTGATGATTGATTGAGTAAATCAAGAGTAGGATTTTGTGTATAAACTTTCAGTCTTGAAAAACTGCATGATGTACTGATTATATCCCATGCACACACTTGGAACACTTAACAGTTAACATCAGCGAAGTTTATATGATGGTTTTGTATTACATAATTTATCTCATGCTCAATGGTTCAGCTAGTTTTGCATGCTATGCCTGAAATCTTTTCTGTTATGATTTTGCTTCCATTACGCTTTTTCTGGTAGTTCATTTGGAAGCATCAGAATCAAAGAGTAGGTTCCAAAATTAATTCTAAATAACACGTATAAATGCTTCTAGTGGTATAATTTGTTGCAATATGAATGTCCAATCAAGGTAATTTTGGATGGTTCAGTGTTAACTGTTTTCACATTAGAGAGTAAAGTGTGATTTCTCATCATTTATTTCATATGTGGGACCAAGAATAAATATAAAAAAAAAAACCATTCAAGAATAGAAAGATCATACTTTATTCTCTAAAGTGAAATTCAAACTTTAGAAGATCCAAATCCTTGTAAACGGTGTCTAGTTTTTTAAGATAGACTTTGCATTTAGGGTTTGACTGTTTGAGCCTCTCTCTTTTATATATACATTACTATATTACTATTAGTAATATATATGAAACATTTTTATTATATTGAGATATTAATTGTGGTGAATATTAATATTAGAGTTATTTATTTATATCTTTTTATTTTATATTTATTTTCTCTTTCTTATTTATTTATTTTACAATATATTATCAACATGAGACTCTGATCAAAATTTAGAAAGACTCAGGTAATAAATTTTTATTATGTCAAAGTTCTCTCATCTTGAATTTAATGCTCTTGATATATCTAAAAAAACTACTTATCATGGATATTATACTAGATGATGAAATCCATTTTTATTCAATAGATTTTGGAGAGCTGAAAATAATGCATGCCAAAAGGATAAAGCCAAAGTTATGATCTTCGTTCGTCGTAATTTTGACCAAGGATTGAAAAATGAATATTTCACACTAAAAGATTCTGCAGTTATATGGAAAAATCTTGAAAAAAAATATAATCATCAAAAGACAATGATACTTTCTCAAACCTGATATGAGTGGACGCATTTACGTCTACAGAATTTTAAATTTATAAATAAATATAATTCAAATGATTATAATAGTATTTTTAATTGATAGTGCATCAAAATTACTATATTATACTTCTAGTTACCAAATTTTCTATGACCCCCCAAAACTGCAAATTTAATAATAATCTTAACCATCCATCATTTATTTGTCCATGGATTATGTAAAAGAAAATAGCTCACTTAGAAAGTCAAGACACTTGGAAGATGTTGAAATTGAATTACTTCAAACTTAGTGACAACGATTATTTTAACTTACTTTTGTACTTATTTCATGCATATTGGCCAACGCCAGAAACTCAAAAAAAAAAAAAAAAACTATGTGGAGGTTAAGGTAAATAGGTAATTAAGTACCACAAATAAAGAAATTTCATATGTAATATCACCTAACATCAAGTAAAATAAGTATAATCTATTCATTATTGTTTTAAATAATTTTTGATAGGCAATTATAGTACTAAAACCGAACATAAACATATTATACTCTAATAGTTAACTTCTTCAACATAAACCAACATATGATTAGTTAAAGATATATATATTTCTTTCTCATCATCCATGGCCTCACAATTTAACTCTTGGTATGAAGTAACCATTGTTAAAAATTAAAATAATTATACTACTCTAATACTCTTTATATAACTCTCAATGCTCAAACATGATTTCCTCTTGTAAGAAAATGCCTATAATTCTATTGATATCATATGACTATGATGTAACATGCACAAGTTCTTAGTAATTGAAATAGAGAATGTTTTTAAATGCAAGTAGTTAAGCATTGCTTGCATTTTGCACTACCATGTGCAAAGGAAGCCTTGAACAATGGATTGCATCATAAGTCACCCTAGAAGTATTTTTGATGAACCTATTTTGTAAGAAAAAGGGTATTGGTGAGAGGAATATATAACAATAACCTTAATGAGCTAGAACATAAGTGCATAACCTGTATAAGATGTGAAAATTTGAGAAAAATAGACATAAATAAAAAAAATAAAATAAAAAGCAAAGTCACTAGAGCACATGTAGCCCCACAAAGCACAAAATGTATCAAAATACATATATTTTATAAATAGAATTTTTGTAAGGAGCCGTTGCCCTCCCAAAACATAAATACCCTCCCACTTTGCTTCATATTTAGTGTCATGCAAACACAATTTTGGCGGCAACAATGTGTTGGATAAAAAGAAATTAAAAGAAAAAAATTGCAAAAATAAGCCCCCAAGATACCTTTCCAAATTACCTATTCAAGCGCGTGTGTTACACTCTCAATCTATCTTGCAAACGAACGGCTGAAAAGCCTCACGTGATTTTCACGCTTCACAACGCCTGTGTTCTAAAGCACAGAAATTTCAGAAACAAAAACACTTGAGAATTTTTCATACACTCACGCCCTAGTTTCTCTGCAACACTGAAGAAAAACCTCAGAAAACAGCACTGAGAAAACGAAGAAGAAAGCTTCAGAAACTCCCCCAAAGCCCAGAAACCCTATCTCCACATAAAAAAGGGAAGCCTTTCTTTTCAATCAAACCGGAACCCCATTGGAAGCCGTTATTCGATTCAATTTCTAGGGTTTTTGTTTTCCTTAAAATTCCTTTGCATTCCAAGCTGATTTCCCAGTTTGGTGGGTGCGATTGTTATTTAATCTAAATAGTGTCACATGTTGGCACCCGATTGGAAGGAAAACACCGAGAGAAAAAGAAGTCTGCGCCTCTTATTTTTTGGGGTTTCAATGTGTATGTGATTGTTTAGTTTTGTTTTGGGTTTATTGTGATGCGAAATGCGATTGTCTTCTAAATCTGGTTCTTCATCTAAGCATAAGAATGTTGCTAAATCTAGTCCGTGGCTTCGGAAGAAGCACAAGAGGTTAGACGCGATATGTGAGAAGGAGTACAATCGGAACCACGGTGATTCCAATGGGTGTGATGATGCTTTGATTACCGATGCTGCGGATTCAGCGGTTCGCCGAAGCTCCCGTGTTCGGCGTGCCCCGGTTCTGCTGGATGCCTCTCCTGCTCCTCCCAAGAAACGGCGGAAGTTAGGGAAGGTTGGAGTGCCTGCAGGGCGCATAGAGAGTGGCAAGAAGAATTTGGAGCAGCAGAGTCCCGGCAGCAGCATTGAGGGGAGTCCTTCAGCTTGGAGATCGAGGTTGAGGTCTAGGGCTAGGGGTGCAGGTTTTGAGGTCAATGATGAGAAGGAATTGCCCCGTCGGAAGAGGAAGCTTTTTGAGGATGTGGTTGTAAGTAGGGGTGATGATGAATTGAAGGTTGATAAGAAGAAGGAATTGGAAGGTGGAGTGCCAAGGATTGTTAAGTCGAAGAGACCAGCGAGGATCAAAGCTACAAAGCATGAAGAAGAGCTTAAAGTGAATGAGTCTCATGAAGTAGAGCCTAAGGAGAACGAATCTCATGAAGAGGGGCTGAGAGAGAATGAATCTCACAAGGAAACGCTTAGAGAGAATGAATCTCATGAGGAAGGGCTTCAAGAGAATGAATCTTCTGTAGCAAAGCAGACAGAGAAGGAGTCTTATGAAGGGCATAGAGAGAATGAGTGTCATGGTAATTTAGATGAGAGCAACAGTCAAGAAGTGGAGCTTACAGTGAACAAAGAGGAGGGTAATGATACGGTTCCAGTAACTGATGTGTCTGGCGGGAACCTTGTAATTATATTGGATGTGAATGGCCCTCCTATTATAGGGAATGGGGAGAGAAACATGTCAAGCAATTTGCAAACGGAGGAATGTAGTGGCGGTAGTGAACAGTCTCCTTTGGAACATGCAGATAAACAGGATGATCAATGGGAACATGCAAATAAACAGGACGATCAGTTAGCATGTGAGAAGGAAGGCAATAATGCAAGTGAAGGAGCTGAAATTGCTGGGATTTCAACAAAGCAAGTAGAAAATGAAGGATCAGCCGACAAGGAGGTTGAGATTGATGAAAACACTTTGAAAGATGCAAACTATGTGACAAAGGATAAGCTGAAACAAGCTTCAAATGGCTCCCAACGGATCAAAGAGGGTCGACGGTGTGGATTGTGCGGGGGAGGCACTGATGGTAAGCCTCCAAAAAGGTTGCTTCAGGACAATGGTGAGAGTGAGAATGAAGCATATAGCGGTTCTTCGGCTTCAGAAGAGCCTAACTTTGATATCTGGGATGGTTTCAGTGATGAACCTGGCTGGCTTGGTCATCTCTTGGGTCCTATTAATGATAACTTCGGCATTGCTCGAATATGGGTTCATCAGCAATGTGCTGTATGGAGTCCAGAGGTGTGATTTTAATCTCGTACCTTTTGTAACATGGTTTTGCATCATGAAATTCTGGATATGTGTGCTTGCGATTACTCTAAAAACTGAGAATTATGCAATTGAACTTTTCAAAGAAACAAAAGAAGAAAAAAAAAAGTGGTTATTTTTTTTAAGACATCTCACTAAATATGCCCAAGAAATTTTTATGAGGCCACATGCTGATCATAAATGGTTTCTGAAGTTCACCTAGTTACATTATACATAGATTCCCTTTTATCTTTGGGAACATAAGTAACACGAGAATGTGAGATATAATCCTTTGTGCACCATTTCCCTTTTATCAATAATGTTGACTGTAGTAATCAACACACTTTGCCAGCTCGAAGAATAATACTTTTAATCTATAATCAACCAATTTCCCCATTTGTAGCTTAGTCAACTTAAATGTTCAAGTTGAAGTTAAAATAAACATTCATTATGACAATCTATTCCAGGTTTATTTTGCTGGGTTGGGATGCTTGAAGAATGTCAGGGCTGCACTTTACAGAGGAAGAGCATTGAAGTGCACACGTTGTGGGAGGCGAGGGGCAACCTCAGGTTGTCGTGTTGATCGTTGTCCAAAAACTTATCACTTGGTTGGTTATGTGTTCTCTCTTAGAGTGACATTTGCATATATTCTGAACCCCTTTAATTTTGAATTCACAGAAAAAGGAAATCATTCTTTCATGCCAACCTTAATCTGAACTAACATCCTATCTGTGTTTCACAGCCTTGTGCAAGAGCAAGTGGTTGCATCTTTGATCACCGTAAATTTCTTATTGCCTGCACAGATCATCGGCATCTTTTCCAACCACATGGTAATAAATATTTAGCCCGGATAAAGAAGTTGAAAGCTAGGAAACTGAAGTGGGATATGAGGAAGCATTCAAATGATGCTTGGAGAAAGGATATTGCTGCAGAAGAGAGATGGCTTGAAAATTGTGGAGAGGATGAGGAGTTTTTGAAACGTGAGAACAAGAGACTTCATCGTGATTTATTGAGAATAGCACCAGTGTACATCGGTGGTTCAGACTCTGCATGTGAACCATCCTTTCAGGGATGGGAATCTGTTGCTGGACTTAAAGATGTCATCCGGTGTATGAAGGAAGTTGTTATTTTGCCTCTACTATATCCTGAGCTCTTTGATAATTTAGGGCTTACACCTCCCAGAGGTGTTCTTTTGCATGGGTATCCTGGAACAGGGAAAACCTTAGTGGTCCGGGCATTGATAGGTGCATGTGCCCGTGGCGATAGACGGATTGCATATTTTGCCCGCAAAGGTGCAGATTGCTTGGGGAAATACGTGGGTGATGCTGAGCGCCAATTAAGACTATTATTTCAGGTTGCTGAGAGATGTCAACCTTCTATAATATTCTTTGATGAGATAGATGGACTAGCACCTACCCGCACTAGGCAGCAAGATCAGACACATAGTTCTGTTGTATCAACTTTGCTTGCTCTTATGGATGGTTTAAAATCCAGAGGTTCAGTTGTAGTCATAGGTGCAACAAACCGTCCTGATGCCGTTGACCCAGCACTTAGGCGACCTGGAAGATTTGATCGGGAAATTTATTTCCCACTGCCATCAACTGAGGACCGAGCTTCCATTCTGTCACTTCACACTCAGAGGTGGCCTAAACCAATTACTGGGTCCTTGCTTGAGTGGATTGCAAAAAAGACTCCTGGCTATGCTGGTGCAGATCTTCAGGCTCTCTGTACTCAAGCGGCTATCAATGCCTTGAAGAGGAATTTCCCGTTGCAAGAAGTTTTGTCCTTAGCTGAAGAAAAGCATTCTGGTTGGAAGAACCTTAGTCTACCATCCTTTGCAGTGGAGGAGAGGGATTGGTTAGAGGCATTTTTGCATTCCCCACTACCATGCTCTCGGAGAGAAGCAGGAAATGCCACTAATGATGTTGTATGCTCCCCTCTTCCTATCCACCTCATACCTTGTTTATTGGGGCCATTGTGCACACTTCTTGTATCTCTTGATGAAAATCTATGGTTGCCACCTCCTTTATCTAAAGCTGTAACAGTGATTAAGAATGAAGTGGTTTCTGCTCTAGACAAAAGGAAAATGCCTATTGATCACTGGTGGTTGCACATTGATGACTTACTGCAAGAAACAAATATTGCTTCTGAGATAAAGAGCAAGCTCATGTGTTTGGGCATTTTATCTGCAAATGATGGCTTTGGTGGTTCTCCTGATACCGCAGATGACACAGATGATAGCACTATGAAGTCTGATCCCTCCATAAAGAATCATTTGGGCATGCGTAGTGGTTTGTTTCTAGACAAGTCATTTGCATTTACTAATAAATCAGGATTTCGAATATTGATTTCTGGAAATCCCCGATCTGGCCAGAGACATCTTGCTTCCTGCTTTCTTTACTGCTTTGTGGGGAGTACTGAAATACAGAAGATTGATATGGCAACCGCTTCACAAGAAGGGCATGGAGATGTAGTGCAAGGCATTGCACAAATATTATGTATGTCTCTCTTAATGCTGGTTATTGTCCTTCTGGAAGCACTGCTAAGTATGCTAATTAACAAAACTCTGGATATCTTTTAATAAGCTATCAATTTGATTATTATTATTATTATTTTGTTTTTGTGTGTGTTAGGGTTAAGACTTCAGCTTGCAATGAAATGCATTTTTTTCTTTTTGCAGCCATTTATAGATGCTAAGTGTGGAAGAAGGACTGAATTTTTGCTTTATATGAATATATTGATGCCAGCTGTATACTTGCAGCTACTCTTGGATCTGATAATTATGTTTCTATGTGGCAGTGAAATGTGCTAGTCTTCAATCTTGCATATTATTCATGCCAAGAATTGATTTGTGGGCTGTAAACAAACATGTCCAAATCTATGAGAAGGAAAGTGAGTTTAATACAGAGAAAAGCTCTGCAGAGATTACTGAAGGTGAGGCCAACAAGAAGGCTTCACATGCCTGGATGTCATTTATTGAGCAGGTGGAGTCCATTGGTGTATCGACGTCCTTGATGATTCTGGTATGTTTCGCTTTATCTTTGTCTGCAATGTATTAAAGCCTTTGTACAATTATTCCTAAGATTTGTGCTCCTTGTTTTATTTTAAATATGTATTTTATATTTTAACTTTTGGTTGTTTTAGTTCTCATAAAAAAATGTATATCTATGCAACTAATAATTCATGTGTGATGCTTTTAGTTGCAAATCTTTAAGAAACAGTTGTTTATACATCAAAATTGCTTCCTTGATCAAAATTTTTTTATCGCTCCCTCATCCTTGTTTTCCACAATAATAGGTGATTGATCATGATACATAAGTACAAGTCGATACATTTTATATATTGAGTTCAGGTCCCTTATCTTTTGTTTCTCATTTGCAACAGGCTACTTCAGAAGTTTCGTATACAGAACTTCCAAGTAAGATAAGGGAATTCTTCAAGAGTTATCAATCTAAAGACAGCCAATCAACTCCTTTGCAGCAAACAATCCCTCGACTCTCACTGCATCTTGATAGTAATTTTGATAATGAGACGTTGATCACTCTGTCTGTAGAAGAGCTACTGAGAAATTTAGTTGAGCAGCAGATTCAATTGATTCATCAGAGCTCTCATGTTCATCTGGGTGTCCGAAAGGTTTCTGTTGAAGCTTGTGAAGAGAAGGTATGCCAGAGTAAAGATAATGGATCAGTTGATGAAGAGAAGAGTGAAACCCAAGTTCCTAAATCCACATCAGCACCTCCACCGCCGCCACCACCCCCCGATGGTAGGTCTCTGAAGGAAAAGTCAACCTTGTCACTAGCAATATCCACATTTGGTTATCAAATTCTTCTATTCCCACATTTTGCTGAACTTTGTTGGGTCACATCAAAACTCAAAGAAGGTCCTTGTGCTGATGTAAGTGGACCATGGAGGGGGGGCTGGCCTTTTAATTCCTGTGTAATTCGTCCCAATAATTCACTAGACAACTCAATGGTTCCTGGTAGCTCTGGTGGTGATAAAAGCAAAGAAAGATCTGGTTTAGTTAGAGGCTTGATTGCTGTTGGTTTATTGGCTTACAGGGGTGTTTATAAATCAGCCAGGGAAGTTTCTCTTGATGTGAGGAAAGTTCTTGAGATCCTAATTGAGAATATCAATGCAAAAATTCAAGCTGGGAAAGACAGATATCAATATCTTCGCATTTTATCGCAAGTGGCTTATTTGGAAGATATAGTAAACAATTGGGCTTATGCATTGCACAGGTATCACTATATTTTTTATCTTTTCACTATATATATATATTCTCCTAGATGGCATCAATCTTGACTGAAATTCGTTTCATTTTAGTATGGATAAGGATTCCTTGGAGCCTATATCGAAAGTCATGTCGTCAAGTGATGGGTTAAACAGTCATCTCTCGTGTGTAGATCACCAAGCTGAAACTAAGGATGTTCATATGAACGGTGATGATTTGGAGAACCCAGGGAGAAGTTGTAAGGAAATTCATGCTGAAACAACTGGATTTCCTGCCATGAATAAGAAAAATGATAATACAGATAAACTTGATCACGATGGTAGACATACAAATACAAGCGCTAAAGAATGTCTACCAAACGATTCTTTAAACAATCACTCTGATGACTCTGCTGCTGCAAACCAACCTGTTGATCCATCCCCAAATCAGCAGAATGGATTGCTATCCCGTGAGGTGGCTGAAGGAGATGTCAGGATGTCAGAAGAATTAGGTAAATACACATCCACTCACTCTGCTGTCCTTTCAGAGAATGGACTTCACACTGCCTTAGAACAAGGTCTTAATGGAGGTACTGTAAGTACCATCTCTAATCAGCCCCCGACCTTGTCCACAGAAGAGACTGGTGTAACTGATGTTTACTCTCGCAAACATGAGAATGCTACAGGTATTGATATCTCTTCAAGTAAAGGCCATGAGCATGCTGAACCTGCGGTCGTTTGCATGTATCAATGTTGCCCTAGATGTCTTCACAGCTTATATCTTGCAATACGCAAGCTTCTCACCAGTGAGTTGAGCGTTAACCATAGAACAGTAGAAGATGTCCATGATGCTGTTTCATCATTATCCGTGGATCTTATTTCAGCAATTAGAAAATGTCACATTGGAGACCTTAATGATTTTTCTAACAAAACCTTCAAAAGAGAAAGGCATGGGATAACTTTGAACTTGAGAACATGTGACCCCAAAAACCAAGACAAGGACTTTGTGGCAGCTGAGTGTGTCACTCACTCAACAAGCCAGGAGGCAACTGCAACCAAAGATGAGGTAGTGAATGAATCACTGAAGCTTGATTTAAAATTTATATTCAGAGATGGTGTGCTGGTTCCTATGAACCCAGACAAAGATGTTTCTCTTCATTGTAAAGTTGAAACTCTGTGCCTTTGTTCTCTTAGAGAGTTGATAGTAATGACCAAGAGCCCTTTTGATTAAGCTATTGTATGATAGCTTGGATTTCTTAGCAATATTTTGGCACTGATGCGGAAATTTTGTATGGATTTTCCCCTTTTTATGAGATTGAAAATACAATTTTGACCATGGAGTCCCCATGCAGAACTGCAGAAGCTGGCTAACCATTTGATTTTCTTCTTCATATATACATAGGACACTAGTAACTGAAATTTAGTTTATCATGCATGTATTGATTACTTTATTGCGATTTTTTATTACCATTTTTTATATTGATGCTAACATTTACTAACACTTTTCCATGCTATATCTTTTAATTACCTGATCAGCTTATCTGTTCATAACATACTCTTTCCAATGTAAAAAATAAAATAAAATAAAATAAAGGTTTTTCTTTTTTCAAATAAAATTTAGAGGCAGGGAAGGGAGGTTTATCTCCAAGGAAAATGATAGAGTTATTGACATATAAATGAAGTATCATAAGCATGAACCTGGTTCTAGATTATACCTTAGCCCTTGCATCTTATAGTTTAATTACAAATTATACGGAGTTGTTATTGCTGACTTTATTCTTTTGAATATTTCCAATTTGCCATTCTTTATTAATAAATGTTTTTATTTATTCATCTAAAATACCCTTCATCGTCTTGTTATAGTTAATCTGTAATTGCTCCATCTAAATTAAGACATTACATTACTCTCTTTGTTTGGGTCAACGCAAAACAACGGCAGAATTTTGGGGAGTTGGAGCATTAACTACAGTTTCATTACTGCCAAATAAGATTACTTCATTATGCCTTATATGTATTGGCATTACAAAATGATAAATGCTATCATGTGACAACTATTATTTAATGCTTTCTTCTGCAACTAAAGTTTAAGAAGGTTTCTATAATTCATAAATAAGTTAGTCCAGTCACTTTCTTCCAAATCACTTTAAGATTTTGGACAAAATTATTACTATAGTCATCCAATCCAATTCATGAGCATTTGCCACGCCATATCCATATATATATATATATATATATATATATGAACTTGAATTTGGAATAAAATTTGATTTAATACACCAAAGCAAACGAAATCAGTTTCATTTTCTTGGCTTAATATTATTAACACAATAATATTTAGACAGCTAAGGACTTTGGTGTCGTGATGAAGGAACAAATCAAAAGCCATAAAACCTTAACTGTATTTTATTTTTAATGAATATAAATATCATTGGGTTTCTAATTCCAGGCTGAAGAGAGGAATGAAGGTCTTGTTGGATTGCAATGCCTACTAAGATATGGCATATTTGGTGCCATCACAATCCATAGCTGTCACGATGAAGCCATTAAAAGAAAAGGAGTAAAGAGAATTTGTTTAAAGAGTTCATAAATATAGGGATGGGAAATTATACCCTACCCGCTGGGTAATTAATCTGCTCCAACCTATTTGAATGAGATTTAAACTTTAAGACTACAACTATATAAAAAGATGTATTTGATTATAGGGTCGGATCCTCGTTTTACGAATGATACCTTAGTTCCCTCCTATTAAATAAATAATAAGTTGTGCTAGGTAGATAATTGGAATGCAAACAATGTAAATAATGGCTACACTTGAGGTCTATTAAAATAAAAAAATATTCCACCTCATTTATTCAAAGTAATTCTAACCTTTACACTTTCTATTTTTTTTTTTTTTTCTCGCAGCCGTTTTTTTTCTCCTTCTCTTTCACGTCATCACTAACGCATCTCATTGTTGTCGCCATCGTCTGAAGAAGCAACACGTCGTACCGCCATTGTACCTTCTTCTTCCATGCATCATGCCGCTCCTATGCTCCCTTCAATCGATGCCGCCGCTGTCCCTTCTTCATTCCTGCGTCGCACCCCCGCTCTCAACGCAGTCGTTGTACCTTTTTCTCCCATTTGTCGTGTCGCCCATGTTCTCCTTGCAAGCGACACTGTTGTCGCACGCCTTCTCCCCTTTGTGACGTCGCACCGTTGCTAAGCCAGATGCCTTGTTCTGCCGCTGCTCCAACACTGTACCTCTGTCCTTGCTTTCACGCCGTTGCGTCGTTTCTTCGCCACTTTCATTGCGTGCCATTTTGCTACGTTCACCTAAATGGTATGACCCAAATAAATATCCACATCTTAGTGAAAAGAATCATCCGCATACATAGTAAAATGAACATAGCATGTGCATGCATAATCAAACAAATCAAGTAAAATACCAATGATACACCTAAATAAACATCCACTTTAGAATGAAAAGAACTATCCACATACATAATAAAATGAACATCCGACTTAATTGATAAGAAACAAGTAACGAGATAGTAGCTGCGGGGACACCAGAGTCGTGATACAATGGCGACGGTGGCACAGGATTGCGAGAGAGCGGTTGTGGCAAAAAAAAAAGAAAGATTCAATATTATGATTAAACCTAACTAATTCAAAATTTGATTTTTAAAATTAAAATTAACTTTTCTTTTTTAACCTATTGTTTATGTTGTTCAAAAAAGCGTTATTTATTCTAATCCATTCTAACAAAACTTAAACGTTAAATTTATTATATAGATAATTTTGCAGTGAATTAATATTCAAATTAGTTCCTGAAATTATATTTGTATTTTAATTTAATTTTTGAAATATCAACTTACTTAATTTAGTCCTCGAACTGAGCATACGTAACGTTAGTCTCTGACTCTATTTTTGTCTCAGAATTATTTACAACGTGCTAAGATGGATTGACTTCTACAACATTAGATTGCCTAAATGACTACTTGATGTGACAGTTAAAATTTTTTACCACAATTTATTCCTAAGAAGCTTTTAAAACTCATAAGTTAAATTAGGATTATAATTTTAAAAATTTCGATTTGAGAAAATTAAAGTAAATTGATTTCAATTGTCGTATCAAATAATTATTAAAAAATTCAATGTACTAATCATCATAGTTGTCAGAACCGGACCGAACCGGCCGGTTCGACCGGTAAACCGGATCCTATGTCGGTCCGGTATTTGGACCGTGTAAGGTAGAGAACCGGTACAAACTGGTCAAACCCGATATGAACCGGTGAAAACCGGTCAAATCCGGCGAAAACCAAACCGGTCCGGGCTGCTCGGTCAACTTTGAAGGGGAATTTACAATGGACCAACGAACTCCACCATGCTCTAAACCCTCCAGCGCTGACAAGTGTCATACTTGTGATGATTTTTGGAAAATTTTCCAAAATACTCCCAATGGGGTTCGAACCCCCTCCTCTAGCATAAAACAAGCATACTTCGACCACCAAGCTGAAATGTTTCTCATCAATTATAATACTAATTATAATACATATATCATATTTTCTTTTCACTTATATTCAATTTATTTTAATTTCAAAGTCACTCATTTTTAAATCAATTACATTTTATTTAACTATAAATTTTATTAAATATATACAAATTAAAAAGATAAACAAAAAATTTAATTAATCACAATTTATTTATTTTTAATGATTATATGATATCTATTAATATTATTTTTTAATATATTTTTTATTTTTTGTCTTCATATAAGGTTGATAGTTGAAAATTGTTAGATGATATTTAGTTAAACTAGTCAAATAATTAAATTTTATATAATTATTTAATTATACCGAGTTAACCGGTTCGACCAGTGACCCACCGGTTGAACCAGTGACACAGTGACCCAATAACCTCACCGGTTCGATTATAATTTAATTTTGATTAAACTTTTAAATTTTTAATTTTATTCAGTTCGACGACCGGTTTAAAACGGATAAAAATTAAAGAATTTGAATTCAATTAAAATATGTTCTAACTTTACTAATTACGGCTAAAAATTTTAGATATAGAAGTGGTAACATAGTAATTTTTGATATTTTTTAAAATTGTGAGAGATACACAAATTAGACGGTTTAATTTCTATTTTTTTAATTAAACGATTTTACATTTGAGAATAATACTCCAACAATTCACATTTAAAAAAACACCACTACTATTTTAATATTAAAAATAAAAAAATGACTAATTAGTAATTACAACGCCTGTCTCTTTTTATTTGCTAAAGCTATTCTTAAACAAAAAAACATCAAATCATTTATTGGGAGAAAGATATATTAGTTGTACATATTATTGTGGAGACAGCCAATAACAATTGAGATAGGAAGCTAATAGAGTATTCCTACTCATCCATTGTATTGTATAATAAGCGAAAAAGTATGCTACAATGCTAACTAATATGTAACTACGGCTTCAGACTCCATGAATAACAAATATTTGTTTTGTTATGTGAACTGATGAATGCAGAAACAGAACACTAGCATCACATGGAGGATGTGCTGGCATGACAAAGCCATACCCTTAAAGGAATTACCCTAAACCAATTATTATTCCTAGTTGTCTGTCTACCTTAAATGCCGCATGACCCCACTTGCTTAAAACACCTTTCACCATTTCATTTTCTCTCATATTAAAAAAACACACTTGTCTTTTGGACTGAGAGCTAATTATTGCTAAGAAAATGCACAAGGGACATCTTCCATGCACATGCTGTCATATCTCACATGGCTTATCTAGAAATAAAACTCAGATGATGCAAATGTTTCACTAGAAAAATAATTTTTAAATATTTTATATTATCGTATTTTGTCTCAATATCTATTTTATTATTTTTTAATTCTAGTGCGATTTTTAGTCTGACATTCAAATATTCATTGAATCTTGTAACGTGTTTGATCATCTTATTACACACTATTTTTGCATATTTATATATGTATATCTTTTCTTTATAGTTAAGTTTTTTGCCTAAGTATGCAACCTGCTTAATTTAATAGCATAAAAAATTGCGACTTAGACAATAGACACACACATATAAGCCTTGGTATAAATTGAGAAACACTTGAAAAGGTGACAGAAAAGTTGGAAAGAACAGAAAAAACAAATGGAGACAGTAGTTGATAATAACAACTCTAGTGAATCTTCTTTCTGCAGAGATGAAAAAGTGGAAGCCATGGATCTTCTTGAAGAGTGTTGGTTCTTTGAGAATTTGTTGAACATAAGGCCAATGATGATGATGCCAAGGAGCTACTCTGATCCTTACCCTTCTTCTTCTTCTTCTTCAACTGCTCTAATCAACACAGATTTCTTGGTGAAGGACAATGATATTTTAAGCAACTCATCATCATCATCATCATCATCATCATCATCAGCAAGAGGCAATAATAAACCACCAAGAAATGGTTCTTCTTCTTCTCATACTAAGAAGATTCAAAGAGCACCATCCATGCCACAATTCAAAGTTAAAGAAGAGGGTGATAATGATGATGATAAACAAGGAGGAAACAAATTGATGATGAAGGGAAATCATAGAAATGAAGGTAATAGAAGGAAAAACAAGCTTGTTAGAACACCATCTTTGCCACTATCAATGGGGAGTAATGAAAAGTTTCAAGAAAATGATCCAAGAATTGGAAGATCAGACAAGCAAACATCAACACCTAAGGTAATGTAATCATTTGATTCTTATTAAGATCTCCTCCCTCCCTCTCATAAATATGTATTCACTATTCAGACACATTAAATTTTCAATGTACTAATGGCTGTCAGAGACTCATTTATTTTGTTCATTTATGATCTAAGTCTATTAGTTTCTGTCATACCAAAAAATTATGAACAGTTTAAAAAAAATATTTTCTTCAAATATTTCCAAAGATCCTCTAGACTCTAGAGCCAAAAATCTTTTGGCCTGGCATAATGTAAAGTCACACAATAAGAATAAGGACAAGTTGCATATTCAAGTTGCAGCTGCAATTATACTTTTGTAGCAAAAATTACTAGTCCCTTGCCAAAGTTAGTTTATAATGTTCCAAATTCACACTTTTTAGAAACATGCTTTATTAAGGCCAAAAATAATGTGAAAGTCTACTACATTAGAAAGGACAAGATGCATATACAAATACAAGTTGCTTTTGCAATAATAGACTCCTCAGCAAAATTCATTAGTCCTTTTGAACCTTAGTTTAAAACACATACACATTTCCAAATTCATATTGAACCAAAATCCATCACTATTTTGCATATAATTGTTTTTTCTTTTTCTAGAAGGAAACTCCTTATACTATGTTATTTATCTTCTGGTTTTATGTTATGACAGAGTTGTAGCATTCCAAGATATAGAGCATCTAAGAACATTGAAGGTGACAGCATCAACAAAGGAGAAGGAATCAAGGAAATGAGGCCTAAGTACCTAAATCAGAGAAGAATGATGAGGAGAAGCTTAAGTGATCTTGAGCTAGAGGAAGTTCAAGGGTTCAAGGATTTGGGATTCTCATTTGAGAAAGAGAGATTAAGTCCAAGTTTGGTTAGCATAATCCCTGGCTTGCAAGATAAGAACAGAGATGAAACAGAAGAAGATAAGAAAGCAAGAGGGCCTTATCTATCAGAAGCATGGTTGGTGAAGAGTCCTCCTCCAATTCCAAACTGTGATTCAAAGAAATCTGCAGCTGACATGAAAAAGCATATCAAGTTTTGGGCTAAAGCTGTTGCATCAAATGTGCACCAAGAATGCTGAGAGAAATCAAATAAAAATGGCCAAGATGATTATTATGTTATACTCAAAAAAGTGTTGAACATTATGACACTTAGATTGATCATTCTATGTAAAATTGTCTGAAAGCAAACAAATAAAATGATTCTTGGTATTGATTTTGCAGTAGAGTTATTTGATCCTAGGCACACTCTGGGAAAAGAACACATTTTTCATAAAAGTTAGCCTTGTTGTTTAGACACTCTAATCAAGTTACTTGTTGGACAATTTAGTATTTTACATCACAACGACAACAACAACAAAAACAATAATAACAAAGGGTGTGTTTGGCAACCACATTGGAGAGGATAGAAGTGTGTTTGAGCTTTTTTGAAAGTTTGATTTTTATGTTTGGCAATTTTTGTCTTTCTAAACGCTGAAATGATTCTGCCTTTGAACGCACGTTCAGGGGAAGCTAAAATTTGTAGCTTCTGTGTTTCACGTTCATATTCATGGTTGGTGATTACCCTTAGAAAATTAGATGAAAAATTTATTTCCTTTTTACCAATTATATCCTTCATTTTCTTCTATAAAAAGGATTAGTTCTTTACTGTACTAAGTGAAAAATTTAGTATTTTACATCACTAAAAATAAAATATTAATATCAGAATACAAAATTATTCTTTACTATACTTATAAAAAAAATAAAATATGATTTTTGTCTCTAATATCTATTTTTTTTTAATTTCTAACATTTAATTCGTTTAATCTTGTCATTAGTATTTTTGGTTTATCTCAAAATTATCTCTAGACGTTAATTTCGTTAAAAATGTTAAAAACAAAATTAAAAATATCCAACGATAATTTTGACATAAATTAAAAACTTTAAAAATATAATTGAATAAAATTAAAAGTCAGACATATTAAAAAAATTTGTGAATGTTAAGGGAAAAAATATACATTAACCTGTAAAAAGAGAGAGAGAGAGAGAAAAGAGCAAAAGGATTAAGTAGTTGAAAAAATCATTTATTAAAAATATCATCAATAAAAGTATTCATGAAAAAAAAAAAGGAAAATCAGCAGTTATTTAAAAGATTTGACTTGTTATACGAAATTGATGGAAAAGATGAGTATTTTTGTGGATAATTATCCGAAAATGGAAAAACGCAGAAGATATTTTGCGATGAATGAAAGTGGAATGTGGATTGAGGAGTGAGAAGTGAGTTTGAGCACTGCAGTGATGTTGCAGTTTCAGCATTGCCACCACCTTCTCCTCTCAAACCCACTCTCACTCTTCTCTCACCATAACAACCACAATCCCTCTCTCTTCTTCTCCTCTTCTTCTTCTTCTTCTTCCATGCGCATCCATTCTCCGGCAGCACTTCCTCCACCAGCTTCATCGTGGTCATGGCTCACCCACCTCGCCGCAGAACTCACCACCGCACCGGCGGACCAAGGCCCTATTGAGCTCCCCTTCTCCTCTACTCAGTCCATTTTCGCCACCACCGACGATCCTTCTCCCATCCAGGTTGCCTCCAGCGTTCTCCTCACCGGCGCCGTCTCTATCTTCCTCTTCCGCGCCCTCCGCCGCAGGGCCAAACGTGCCAAGGAATTGGTATCTTCTCTCTCAAAGTTCCTCTTCTTTTTGGCATCATATCCCTCTTTCTTGTAACAATTATGTCTCTGCATGAGTTTTTGTTTAGGGTAATGTTCATAAATTATCCAATCAATTGGAAGCCTTTTTTTTCTTTTGGGGGTTATTTGAGTTGAGTATGCTATATATAAGGATAAAGATACTTGCGCACCATATATGCCGGTGCTTCATTTGCCTATTGCCTTTTATTATGTCATGATCATAGTTACACGGAACGCAATGCAATGCAATCTGGTACAGGAATGGGCACACGGTACGCATTAGCCTACATGTAAAATATTTTATCTACAAGAGAAATGCTAGGGGCCATCAGAATCTACTGTTTTTGGTCATCATTTAGCCATCAACTCAATTTTTTTAATCTAGTTTATTTGGTCTAGTAATCCAACAACATACTTTATCCTATACTTTTAAACATTGATGGCTAACTGAAGGTCAAAAACAATAAATTCTGATAGCCTTCTAGAATTCCTCTACGTGAAAAGTATATTTATCGCGTTCCGGTACAGTGAATTGGTACACGCGAATTGGTATGCCACCTAATTGTTAAATTCATGTAACTATGGTCATGATTGATTAGATTTGGTAACCCTGAACCGAGGATGTTTATAATGTGGTAACAATTACAACTATTTTGTGATTTCTGGTATGTGGGAAATGGCACGTGAGACAAGAATTGCATCTTTGTGTGTACATTATCATCCAATAAGCTTGGTTTTACTAGATTTTGTCCATATGAATTTCGTAGAATTAATTGGAAGGTTTTTGCTAGTGATACAAAATTAATGGAATGGGCCAATAACTACATAAGAAACTCTTGGGGGCGAGCAACTTTTAGTAGTTTTGGCGATAATTTGGCCAGCACAAACACCAAATTATCTTTAACAAATAAATTTTACTAATTCATGTGTACAAATTCTGAAAAACGTGAGTGCAAACTGTATTGATTCATGTGTACAAAACTCTGGTAAATATAGGTGCAAATTATATGCTACTTGTGTACAAAACGTCTGTAAATATGGGTGCAAATTATTATTGGCTAAGTACGGGCAAAAAATATAATATTTGCTGCCATGTAGCATTGCTCTAACTACATTGATTGGACACTTGTCCATATTATTATTAAGTATCCTGTTCGCTAATTCTCCTCTGATTGATATGTGCTACTTTGATTTAGTCTCTGTCTTCATTGAAATTGGAGGTATTGTCGTTTTAGCAATTTAGGTCTTCAGGAGAAAAGAAGTCAATAAAGGAAGAAGCATTAGATACCTTGAAGGCTATGGGGTCATCTTCAATTGAAGATGCTAAAGGTCCACCTTCACCTGTTCAGGCATTTCTTGGGGGAATATCAGCCGGAATTATTGCTCTCATTCTTTATAAGTTTGCCACTACGGTGGAGGCAGCTCTTAACCGCCAAACAATTTCGGATAATTACTCGGTACTCTCATCTCATGTCTTCTTATCTTCTTATCTATTTGGTTGCAAAGCATGTTTGATTGGACTATTTTCTTCAATGAATTGAATAGGAAAATTAGAGTCAAACAAAGTGGAATTGGGCTGTTGTTTCTTTTCTTGACAGTCATTGATTGGTCTTGTATCCTTTAGGGCTGAAATATTCAAATTTATCCGGTTTTGTGATTCTTTCACAAAATCAAGAACACAATTGGTATTACAAGACTCTGTATTGTTGATTTGTATTAGTTCATGCTATTCTGTATCGTTGGTAAGCATATTGAATACTCAATTCAATTAATTGTGATAATCAGAATGTTCAATTATGTCTTGGTTTTTAGAACCTCACTAGCAATTACTCAAATCCAGCTTGGAAAGACGGTTAATAAAACGATATTTTTACAGTTACATGACTTGCACGAAACAGAAATATTAGCTTTCACAAGTGCACCTTCTGTTATGCTCATCATATGGTGGTTAAATGAATCCAATATGTACCCATCTATGTGCGTGAATTGACTAGTGCATTTTAGAGCTCAGGCAAAATTTTTGCTGCTATGGCCTGTAATTATTGGTATGAAATTACTTTAGCTACAGTAACAGGCAACAGTTTTGCATTATTGTGACAAAGAAGATAGTGTCAGTATGTAGGGTAAACTCTTGCTTCAGATGTTCAAATATCTTTCATGGAATTGCATTTTTTTGACAATGATGGAATTCATAGAAAAACCATGTTACTAAATTAATAGCGGAGACAAGATGACAACAGAATCATTTAAGTCCTTAATCATTGACAGTTGTTCCTTTTTCCTGCCTGCTCAAGATAATCTGACAGTGATGGTTTGCTTTTCAGGTTCGCCAGATTACAATAACCATAAGGTAATTTCCATGACTTGCCTCTGCTGGATTCTTGCTGTTCATTTCCCGAAGAATTTTCTCTTCATTTGATGAAGAATCTGACAATCATCATAAAAACTTCACAGGACAATATTGAATGGCTTGACCTACCTTGCGACATTTGTTTTCGGCATCAATTCGGTTGGTTTATTCCTTTATTCTGGCAAGCTTGGCATAGACTCTCTAATGGGAGGATCAACCGAAAAGGAAACCGAAAGCAAAAGCAAAAGCACTGATCAGTCAAGTTTATCGAATTTGTCGGTTGAGAGTCCCACAAATAACACTGAATTGAGCAGCAGTAGCAAGGGAGAACAAAGTTCAAATGATGGTCAGTGATTGAGAACTGAAGTATAGTGAAGTTGAATTGCAGGAATGGGCTTGCACCTTTGTGAGATGGTCAGTGAATTTTGATGCACTTATTTACCCCCTCATTATTCTTCTTACTGAATGTCAAATATATCAGTTTTGTTTGATAGGAAGTGGAGAGTAATAATATCATTCCTTATTAAGATAAGCAGCATCAATGGTGATGTTGGGCACATGATTCCTATACAGTTTTGTTTAGTGTTACACTTTCTATATGATATAAGACCACTCTGAAAACTTTTAAAAACATTAAATGGAGTAAATACTAAATACTAGATATTTTTGTGGTTAAAAATTTTGTAAAAGTAATAATCCTTTGAGGATAAATTATGAGCAATGTAATATAATCAAACCTTAAAATTCAACGAAATTATATAGATCGTTTTTTAAGTTTAGGCTATTGCAAAGGAACTCGGCCAAAATCCCCACTTAACCTGCTTCTCATTTCAACATAAAATCCATGGTGCTGGCCCATCTACATGTTATAACATATTCTAAAGCAATTTTACAAGGCCAATGAGCCGTAGAAATATTGTATAGAACAAAATATCTTGCATGTTTTGGGAGGATTCTATATTTGATGAAATATATATAGAAAAATGATGGTGAGTCTTACTGCATTTTCTTATATATACACGCACATACATAAGCATGAGGTCTATCACAAGTGATATTTGTTTGAGTTGCCTAAATGTCATATTTTGAATTCTTAAGAGTGATGTGTATATTTTACACTAGTAACCCCAACAAAAATGCAAACACATAGCAAGTGATTATTGTGTCATGAAAACCTAAAGAAATGATATTTGAAGCTTGATTAGGTAGGGTAGATGTAGATACATCAATCTTTCTCTCTCTTTATGTGACCTAGTAACAAAAAACAGCATTTGGGGTCGATATAGCACTTCTCAAGAATTCTAAGGTGAATTTCGATATTCACAAGGAATAAATATCTAACTGCAAATGGGGGCAATGGTTTTGCTTGATTGGCTTATTATGTAAGTTTTTCTTTCATCATTGGTTCTGCAATCCATGTGCTACCTGTCAATTTTGTGGGTACCAGAATGTCTTTTCCCCTTATTCCTTATACCATTTCCAATCATCTCAAAAAGTTTCCATCTAAAAAACATTTTTATCTTTACCAGTTTCCATTTTCATGGTGTTTTCATATGTTCGTCCTTTTAAGTCAAGATTCCTTATCAGTACTTGCACAATTTTCTTTCTTTCTCATAATAATATTAAAGCAGTATGAAATCTGCTTCATCAAGAAGTAAAATCTCTCTTCGTTAAAATCTCCTCAACGAGATAATTAAAACATGTGCTAAGTTCTTGCACGTTGTGAACAAATTACATGGTATATATATGGTAAGACACATGCATGTACTTGCCACTTCAAAAACTAATTATATCTTAAGAAGATCTTTGGAATCAACACTTTTAGTGTAAAGAAAAAAGAAAGAATTGGGTGTTGACTGAAAATAAGAAAAAAAAAACAAAAATAATATTCGTTACCTAAAATTTAAAAAAAAATTATGAAGAGTGAAAATGGATAAAGAATAAAAATTGTAACTAATATTTTGAGACAACTGTATATTATATAGGATTTTTTTATTTAAATGATTTAAATACAATATTTACGAAAATGTGTAATCTATACCTATAATTCTGTATGCACAACATCTCATATCTCGAGTATAAAGTCTAAAAACTAGTTAAAGGTACATCTTGAATATATTGTACCGGGACATATACATAAAAGTTAAAAAAAGATATACTCCTAAACAAATTCTAGGCACAATATCAATCTGGGATACATGTATTATGGTAATAATTTAATTTTAATATTATGTACTTATATTATTGTACTCGTATGGTGGATTAGATATTCTATTTGAAAAAAAAGTAACGATTTAAATTTTTTAACTAAAAAATTAATAATTTAAAATTTTAAAATTATTCAAAGTATGTGTAAAACCTCTTTATACGTCGATATAATATTTTGGACAATGTTAAATTGGTTTTATTTTAATTTAAATTAACGATTTAATTTAATCCAATAAATAAATGTATTTATATTATTATACTTATATGGTTATTTATGAGCACTGCCAAATTAATTTAAAATAAATATCTCGGGATCTCTTTTCGGAGGACCAGGCTTGTGTTGTCGCATTCTACTGTGATTTTTCGGTCCTCGCGTATCGTTTCTACGGTGTCGTTGTCGACTTGGAACTTCATTATTAGGAACTTGGTAAATATAATAACAGATAGATCATTAATTGTTTTTCTTCCAAGGATCATGTTGTAGGTTGTCGAGTCCTTCAGTACCACGAACTCAGAGAGTATGGTTTTTCTCTGACCCCTGGTTCCAATGGTGACCGATAGCACGATGGAGTCATCTGGTTTGAGGAAGTTGTCTCCAAGTCCAGTTATGTTGTGGTGACTTTGTAGATTTTCATTCCGGAGGCCTAACTTGTCGAAGGCACCTTTGAAAAGGATGTTAGAGTCGGCCTTGATGTCTACTAATATTCGTTTTACCAGTCTATTCTGACTCTTTCCGAGATAACGAGAGGGGCATCCTCTGCTGAGGTACCGTGTTGGCAGTTGTCGGAGAAGAACGTGATTGTTGCTGGGAGGGAAGAGGTTGGTGTTCCGTTTTTCACATCTAGCACCCTGAGATCTTTTTTTAGTGCCAACTTGGATTTTCTGGCGTGTCTTTTCCTGTGATCACGTTTACTATTATGGTTGGATCGGTCTCCGGGATTTATTGGTGCGCTTGTTGCACCATTCTAAGATTGCATCCTTCTCGCTCTATTGATCTTTTCCTTTTAGGTTTCTTGGGTTCTCGAATAATTTTGGTGAACTCGGAGAGTTTGCCGTCTCGAATGGCTTTTTCGATAGCTTCCTTAAGATCGAAACAGTTTTGAGTCTTGTGTTTGTATCCTCTATGATCATCACAGTATAAGCTCTTGTTACCGTCTGTTCATTCCTTCAATTGTCATGCCTACGGGAGAATACCATGCTCTACTATTTGATGGTAGATCTCCGTGATTGGGGTTGGCAGGGGGATATAGTTCATGAACTTTCCCACCCTGGGTGGCTGGCTAGGAGCAGTGGATTTGAAGTGCTCTTTTAAGGTGTCTTTGGGCGGGGAGTTACCGCGAGGTTCCGTGCTATCGTTTATCGGCTGCCACGACTTGACTTACCTCTTCATCATTTATGTATTCCTTGGCGACGCTCTGGATTTCATGCATGGTCTAGACCGGTATGGTCATAAGGTGCTTACAGAAGTTTTCATTCATGAGCCCGTTGGTTAAACAGGCTGGCCATGGAATCCATGAGCTCGTCTACCGTTAGACACTCATCATTGAACCTATCGAGGTACTTTCGCGTGGGCATACCTTTTCACTGCGTGATTCTGAGCAAGCTAATTGGGTATTTTGCTTTTGCAATCCTAGTGGTGAACTGTGCTATAAACTTCCTAGAGATGTCCTCAAAGCTGGCAATTGAACCATTTGGGAGAGCGTTAAATCACTTGATCGCTGGTCTGGCCAGGGTCACCGGAAAAGCCATGCACTGAACTGCGTTGGCAGCTCCTTCTAGGTTTATCCTGACCTCGAAGGCCGTTAAGTGTTCCTGGAAGTCTTTGATGCTGTCATATTTTATATCGGTTGGTTTATCAAAACTTTGGTAACTTAGCCTTTAGGATCCTCTCAGTGAACGGGGTGGCTCTTATTATCACGTGCTCGCTCCTTGTCCGTTTAGAATCTCGACAATGTCTTCTATCTTCATCGTCGTGATGGTGCTCTGGTTCTAGGGAGACATTGTGATTCCGGCATTTTTCATGACGTCGGTCGGGCGATCTTTCGTTTCTGGTTTCTCACCATGATCGGTTCCTGGAGATCGCCTGACTTGCGTGTTTAGCTTGGTATTGCTCTTTGGTCGCGACCCAGCCCTCAAGGGTTTGTACTTTCTAGTAGAGCTTTTGAATTATCTGGATTGCTTTCTCTTCTAGGCCGTCAAATGCTCGGGCCTTATCGAGGTGGCGACCGTCCTCTTTTGGTTCTCTCCTGTTAGGGATTGGCTGGCGGTATACGGTGCTGGTTACCTTCCCGTGGGTTGGTGGGGGAATATCGTTCTGTGGGTCCGACGTTTTATCGGGTGGGTCCGATTCACGATGATGACCTGAGGACTGCTCCTCGAATTCTTCCATCATGTCATCGAGACTTTGGCAAGTTCCCAAAGACGGCGCCAATGTACTGGGGTTGTCGGTACGGTTTGTGAGATGGATCAGGGACTCGTCGGCCTTGGGTGGTGACGAGATCGGATCTTCTTGGAGCAACAGAGGTAGTACTTGTAAAGACACTCTGACACTCAAGTTAGAATGAATTTGAGAGGTATAAGTGAGGGTTAGGAATATGTGACGTACCTCTTGATATAGTTTGCGGTCATTATCTTATCTTATTGATTAAGATAAAAAGGATAATTGATTTTGAATAATGGTTAAGAGTTTGGGATTATCGGACCGATTTGGGCCGTGAGGGAGGCCTTGACCTGGATAATCGAGTTGAAAGACTGCTCCGGTGAAAAACCCGAAGATTGACTTCAGATCAGTTATCATAATATATATATCCTGGGTACTGTGCCCAAATTTTGTTTATGAGCATATTTTGAGTACACAAACCTGATTTTCCGTTTTTTAACTTTATGTATTATATCTCGGGTGCATTATACTCGAGATATGCCATTAATTAATATTTAGGTACAGTATTTGGGATATGAGTTGTTGTGTATATAGATAAATATACTACAAATTATATATTTTTATAAATATTATATTTAACTAATTTAAATAAAAAATTTCATATTATATATGATGTATTTATTTTTTTATTCACTCTTTTAAAAAATAGTTTTTTTCGGTTGCATTAGATCTTAGAATTTATTTTTGGATCCCGCTAGGGAGACAATGAATTATTTGTACAATGTGTACAATGGGCTATTGAGTTATAAAATAAACATCTCCTGACCTTTCGGATCTAGTACTCTAATACCATATTATGATACCACTCATCCCAAAAACTTCAACTGATAAAAAAAAGTAACACTAATAGTTATATCTCTAATACTTCATAAACTTTTATTGTATACATTATACAAATATTTCATTGGTTTCTCATACTTTTCCTTTATCTTTTCTTAAATTATAGAATATCCAAACATGTTTTCTGTGGCTAATTGTTTTTATATGGAAGGTGTTGATGTGTAAGGCATAGTTATTAAAAGAGTTGGTATTTTTTTTTAATATAGAATTAAATTTTTTTAAAATTGTTATTAAACAAATCGAAAGGTTGGATTTATGTGAGATACACAAAATTTGAGATTAAGATTTTCTAAAAAATTCAGTTATATAAATTTGAGAGTTAAATTTTTGTATTATAAAAATTTTAAAAATTCAGATATATAAAAATTTAGAATAAACTTTGTATTTTAAATGACAAATCTGTTAGTTCAATTTGTGTCTTTTACATTCCGATCAAACATATCATATTTTAAAAATGTTGTAAAATATTATTATCTCTCTGTCAAAATTAAAAAGTGATTTTCTATAACTATTTTTCTATCTTAATTCATAGAAAATTGAAGTGAAAGAGAGTGAGGAAGAAGAGAATTGAAGTGAAAGAGAGTGAGGAAGAAGAGAAAAAAGAAAAAAAGAAAGAAGGTTAATACAAGAAAATCATTTCCTAAACATTGAACATAGTGAGGTCAAGGAGAAGCTGCCTAAAAAGGCTGAGAGTCCAACTGCTTAAATAAAATAATAAGCATGATTTGATTCAATTATGTATGGTGGTTTTCTTTATTGTGCTTAGCTTTGTCTTGTGCCTATTGCAAAGAAAGAGGTGAAGGATGGTGAGATGGAGAAAAAGGTTTGGCTTAGATATAATCATACCACAGTTTTGCCACCTTGGGAATTGATTATGCCTCAGTGTCTGTTATTGAGAGTTGAGTTAACGCTTGGAAATTCTGCAAATCCATGGCAAAATAATGTGGAAAAAAAAAGACCCTGCAATGGAAACTGAAAAAGAGTTGAAAGGAAAGACAAAACAAAATGTTCACTTTACAGTTTACAGTAGTGCGGTTGCTTTCAACTTGAGCTGTATATTATTATATATTGACACTATATACTAAACTTAAAGGTATCAACTATTAAACAAATCACGTGTCACACTTTTCATAGGGAAGGGGATATGTAATATGTTGACAACAAAAAATAAAGAGATCAAAGAGACACCATAATATATAAGGGGCTTGTTTGAGTAAAATTTAAAAAAAAATAATATTTTTTAGTTATTATTTTTTTTAAAGATTTTATAAAAAATAAAAATAATTTTATGTTTAAATATTTTATATAAATTTTTTTATTTATTAATTATATTTGAATATAATAATATAAAATATTTTTGTTTATTTATTATATAAAAAATATTTTTTTTTAAATATAAAGTATAATTTTTAAAAAAATATTTTTTATTTTTTTAGTATTTTATTTTTTCTATTAAAAATTTATCAAATACAATAAAAAATAAAAAAATCTTTTTTATTAAAATAATATTTTTTTATCAACTTAATGACATCCAAACAAATATTAAATGATGCCTAAATGCCTAATCTTTGAAAGAAAGCTATTCACTGTTTTCTAAACTAGTTGGATTAGGTGCATTACTTGTCAACAACGCTTGGTTGGTATAAATAAGCTGAGAAAAGTAGTCCAAAAAGAATAATAATGAAGAAATTCCTATGCGCAACTCTTCTTTATGTTTGTTTAGTGCTAACAAGTTCATTTATTTAACAAAAGAGACGGTAAATTCCAACACTAACATGAGTTGTAAATAATACAATGCGACAACTCTGATAATGACAACATATTCTGAATGAGAGCACACAACAGCCAATTTAAGATAAGACGGATGAGATTTTGACCACCATAAAAAGATTCTAACCCAACCTGTGGGAATCAACAGACAAAGAACCAAATGCCCCCTTACCTTACTCTTCAAACCCATATATTTGGCAGCTGATAATATGTACCAACTAAAACACAATTAGAAACGTAATTTACATGGAATATCTCTCTCCATATTTGCCATATATAGTTATTAAATTAGTTAGAATTTTCCAAACTTAAAATCCCAAACAGTGAAATAACTAACTTATCAACGGCTAACCAAAGCTTTTAACACAATCTTAATTCTTAATCTACACATGACATTAGTACACAACAATTAATTATTCTGTTAACTAACAAGTAAAATTTAGAAGAGATAGAAAATTGAAGGGAAAAAGTATATCAAAATCCAACCCCGGCGGGTGCTCCAACTCCGAGTGTTGGCGGCGGTGCGTGAGGCTTCTTCCAGAAGCACGCATCGGCTGCGAGCTTTGCCGTCGTCCTCATCGGCTCCGACTTGCACCGCGTGAGCACAAATGGCTCGTAGCCAGCGTTGGATTTCGGTCCTGCTGCCAACTTCTGTTCAATCATCGCCGCCATCGACAATCCAGGCGCTGCCGGGAACGAGCACGACGACCTTCCTGGCTGTACTGGCGGCAGCGGAGCCGCAGCGGTTGCTTTCTTATCGACGCTATTTCTGCCTTCCACCGCCGCGTGGACCTTCCGTCCGGCGCCGGAATTTTTTCCGGCAGGTCTCTCCGGTCGCCAGCGTATGAAATCGGTGCTGCAAACCCACGTCTCCTTCGATACCTCCATTGAAAGCTTCGGCTCGCACATCATCAGAAGCAAGCATTCCGGTAACCTTTCTTCCTTTTCTCTTTCTAATTCTGCTTCTTTCTCCTCGCCGTTTGACCCGATTTTTCGCTCTTCTGACCCGAGTCCGTTGTTCGGCTCAGATGCTTCGTTCGCCGGAGGTGTTACTTCCGGCAGCTGCGGCGGCGGTGTTTCTGCGGCCACGTTCTGTTGTTGCTCCTCTTCTGTTGAAGCTTCTTCATCTGTTAATGGTTCAGGCATTGTTGTCGTTTTTGGTTCTGCTTCGTCGTTTTGTTGTGGAGCTGTTAGGGTTTCTGCAATGGAATAAAGTTCTGAGCTTTCGTCGTTTTCTTGTTTCTTTTCCTCTTGAAGACTAGTTTCTTCCGGTTTATCGGGATCTGGATGCGGTTCTAGGGTTGAAACGCATGAAAAGTTTCCATCTTGATTGTGATTTTCTTCTTCTTCGTTTTCTACTTCCACTTGCTCTGTTTCTGTTTCTTCTCCTTCTTCTTCGGTGTGCTGATTATTGCTTTCACGAGCTTCTTCACTGAATTCTGCGTTTGTTCTGCTTCCAATTTCGCAACTTTCCTTCACCGCTACTTCTTCTTCTTCTTCTTCTCCTTCTTCTTCTTCTTCTTCTTCTTCTTCTTCTGGCTGCTCCATGAGTGATGATGCTTGGCTGTGTTCTTCAATGTTCACAAAACCAGCTTCTGTTTCTCTTTCAGAAATGCTAATCCTTTCTTCTTCAGTTTTCATTAGCACTTCCTCACCTTCCTCCATTTCAACTTCTTGTTCATGTTCTCGTACTTGCTTATCTACATCATCATCAACATTATTCTCCTCCTCTTCTGCTTCTTCTTCCTCCTCCTCATCATCTTGATGTTGATGTTGGTCTTTGTGAACAGGTGAATCCCAGAACCTGTTGGCCAAAGCTGCCATCTTAACAGGATCAGATCTGCACCTCATAAGCAATAAAGCGTTCTTCGGTGGAATACAAATGCTAACCCTTCCTTTCTCTTCTTCTTCCTCTTCTTCTTTCTCTTCCTTCTTCCCTTCCACAACATCAATGTCAATGTCCTCAAACACGTGCCTCCTATGGCTCCTCCCACCGAAATCACCACCACCACCATCATCATGATCATAATCTTCAACCTCATTCTCCTCCTCACCCATCATCACCTCAATCTCCCTCTCCTTCCCTTCTTGCAAAGCCAAATGCAGCCACCTTGCAAAAGCAGCACCACATGATGAACCCTCTCTTCCACCATGATGATGATGATGATGGTCATGATGATGATTCCCTTTGTCCCCTTTGTCTCTCATGCAAGAAGACCTACATGGGAAGAAGCAATTGAACTCCCTAAGAGCTTCACAAATGGTCAATGGAAGATGAACCCATTTCTGGTTATTCCTATGCTGCTGCTTCAAGTAAGTAGCCGAAGAAGAACTATTCTGCCTCGTGAGATCTGAAGAGTTTGTTATTTGTCCTCCACCTTCTGTTGATGTTCTTCTGAAGCTAGCTTCACTTGTTGTTGTAGTTCTTCTCTTTGACTTTGACCTTGTGACCCTCATCTTCTTCCCTTGCTTCTTTGTCTTCACTCTCACTTGTCCAATGCAAGTGACTTTAGGTGAAGAAGGTTCAGGGTTCTCAAACCCACACCCTCTTCTCTTCCCTCCCACAGCTGCTGTTGCTGGGAACATTGGAGAAGCTTGGCCACCTCCTTTGATGCTTCCATTGCTTCTGAGCCTTCTGCTGAGGGAAGAAGACAGAGAAATCTGAGGAGGAGGGTCTCTGCTGGTTCTGCTTGGGCTGAGGAGTGACTTGGAAGAGAGCTTCATTGATGAAGAAGATAGCCTTGAAGTGAAGCATACAAAGAGCTCGCTTGTGCTGCTGCTACTATTGCTATTACTTCTATGGGGTCTTTCTGTCTCCATTGTCTCTCTTATTTTCTTCTTTTATATTTCAATTTTTTTTTGGGGGGGGGGGGGTGGGGGGGGGGGTTGTGGAATTTGGATGAAGACACTTTAGTGGTAGGATATGGCCATGGAATGACAGAACAAGATTTTCTTTTTCTTTTTTTTTTTTTAAGGGAGTGGTAAAATAAGGACAATGAGAGTGAAGTGAATAATGGGGTTTGATAAATGAAGGAGCTTTGTGCTTTATTTTGTGGTGTTGTGAAGATATTGCAGAGAGATTGAAGGGTTATGTTACGTGGTGTGTTAATGAGAGAAGAGAAAAGGGTTTAATGCCGGAGGGTGACGAAATGGTGTTTTGTCTTTTGGCAAAACGGTGCTTGTGGGGTCCAGTTCCACTATGCCAATAATGCCCCTTCTTTTGTTGGGGTGAAAACTCTTGGCTAAGATGATGATTACTGCCTTACTGGATTCACATTTATAATTATATGTAAACGTAATTTAGACTTGATTACATGCAGGTTGATAGAATGTCACACAATGTATGCAAAATGCACACAACATAATCCTGATGAATCATATTATGATTAAATCAAGTCAATGGAGAGTGTTGAATGATAGCTGATGGTGAACATTTCAAAGTTCATCAAGTGTTGAGCAGGAAGAAAAAGGGAAAGTTAAAATTATCTGCTTGCACGAGACTTCTGGCAGATAAACAACTTTGGACTTTGGTAACGACAGAAAGTGATGTGGTTTAAAAAGAAAAAAAGGAAATACATGAGGGCGGGTGAGAAAAGGTTGAGTAAGAAATATCGGAAAAACAAGCATATTCTTTTTAGGCATGGATAAAGGAAATTTTGGTATCGTCTCCCCTCAATCTGAAGTGTACAAAAAGAAAATTTTCAGCAGAAAAAAATGGTATGGCCAGATATTTTAATTAGAATATTTTTAGGACAAATCACATCTATAAATTAAATGGAGGCATATATTACACAATTCTACTAAAAAGATAAATGTTACAAGAATCTACTAGAAAGACAATTTTATGTAATACACAATTCAAGAATAATTCGAATTACAAGTGATCAACATAAATCAAATTGGACCAATTTGAATAATGCATTTATAGAATTTTAGGGTAATTCGAATCACCCCGATTCAAACTACACACATATGCCACACTAATTTGAATTAGCACACGGTTTGTTGCACATAGTAATTCGAAATAGCCTGTTTCGAATGACTCAAGGTTTAGGCAGCCATGCTAATTTGAATTGCCCTCATTCAAATTACAAAGTCTTTCTCTATAAATAGAGTTCGAATTGAGCTCATTCGAACTACAATCTCCAACCCCTGCCTCACCAAATCCCAGAGAAAATTCTTTCTTTACGACTCCAACAAAGTGTTCAACATCATATTCTGCTGATGGGGGATAACCCGGACCGACTTTATCGTTTGGATTGAGTCGTCCATATAGTTGGTATCATCAATGAAGAGGTTAGTGCACACTTTTCCTTTTAAAATAGAATTTAATGTGTTGTTTTATATTTTTGCTTTTTGTTTGTTATAATGGTAGTCATTATTTACCGTTGTTAAGTTAGATAGAGTGGTTATATTAGTGATTTATTAGTTTGTAGACGTTCGACGGATCAATCTCTAATTTGGATAGTGATTGCAAATAAATAGAAAATTATGAGTAGTAAGAATAACGGAGGATGAAACTTATTTAGAGTAAGATTTTTTTTCTTGTTAACATGAATAGTAATCATTGAAGTAAATTTTTTATGTTAATATTATATTATTTTTAAGAAAATATGTTTAAGAAAATATTTTTTTATTAGGCCTAGTTTGATGTATATATGATGTTATTTTCCATCTTAATGCGTAACATTATTTGGTAGAGTACAAGTTGTATTATTTGGATTAAGATATGCATTAGTGAATGATGTTGTATAAATATGTTCCGAACTGAGAGACAATCTGATACGTTCTTTATGCAGCCCCACTAATGTATCACGAGCATGCGACGGCAGCAGGGTATGTGCCTGGACGAGAGGATTGTTCCGTACTTGCAGATGGCCGGTTTATACCATCTTACGAGGTTGAATGAGAGCTGATTTAGGTTGGATGAACCTCTGGTTAGTGCATTCGTGGAGCGATGGCGTCTGGAGACGCATATGTTTCATATGTCGTTCGGGGGAGTACAGGATTACACTGCAGGACATGGCGTACCAGTTAGGGCTGTCGATCGATGGACATTATGTTAGTGGTTGCCTGATAGATTTCCAAACGTACATCGAGGGTGGTCGCCCAGCTTGGGCGTGGTTCGAGGAGTTGCTGGATATATTGACTCCTGAAAACTGCATCCAGAAGTTCACAGTGAATTGCAGCTGATTCCAGGAGACATTCAGAGAGCTTTCTGATGGAACTGATGAGCCCACTGTTAGGAGGTATGACCAGGCCTATATCATGATATTGTTGGGGACTTAGCTATTTGGTGATAAGTCCGGTACTCGCATTCACATTAAGTGGCTGTCGTACGTAGCCAGGCTTGAGAACATGGGTGGGTATAGCTGGAGATCAGCTGCTCTCTCGTGGTTATACTAGTACAAGTGTCGAGTGGCGAACAGACAAGTGGTGAAGTTAGCCGGACCGTTACAGCTGCTTCAGTTATGGATCTGCTGGCGGTTTCCTGGATTCAGACCCGCTGGATATGATACGTTCGGATGGCATTTGGCCTCGAGCTACTATTATATTCGAATGCTTTATTTGTCACAACTATTAGGTGTTAGGTTCATTATATGCTATTATTTTGTCCTATTCACAATTTTTCTATTCTATTATTTGGTGTTACCTTCATTTAGTGATAAACTTGGTGTGGGTTGCAGGTGGTCAGGTCACAACCCTACAGCGAGCGAGAAAGGACCTCGAGTTGTGAGTTTGAGGCTTAGAATATATCTCTTTTAGGCAGGGGATATGAGTACTTCAACAAATCTTTATAATTAAAATCTCTCTTAGATTAGCAATTCGGTATTATCAACGATGACGTTTTGTAACTATTTCTATTCACAGTTCATTTGGATGCCGTATAACTCTCATGACGTAGTTCAGGTTGTGCATCCGAAGATATTAGAGCATTGGCATACAGCGTTATGGAGGTCCGTGACAGCGTTGATATATTTTGCTATCATAGAGTAGCACCAAATAGATTGGGTGCTACCGCAATTTGGTGGAGTACAGTCTCGACCCCGAGCCACACTAGACATTGACTTCTTGATGTCAAAGGATGACAGAGGTGGTGATCGTTGGTTCCCATACAACTTGCAGTTTTGGCACCTTTATTGGGACAACCAGTGAAGTGCCTGAAAATATCCGCAATCACATGTCTGAGCCATGAGTGACACTCTGTAACTACCAAGTGAGAAGGACCCAGTAGGCGTGGTTTCACCGACAGTGAACTCAAAATTATCTCTATCATACAAAGTCAATGTGAAACACCTCAACATCTTCAGATTAGCCTCTATAGCCTCTCCCCTTGCGAACAAATAGCTCGTCCAACCTCCCGTACGTGGACTTCACCAGTGAACAAACCGGAAGGTTCCTGGCTCCCTTCAGTATAGAATTCACACACTCAGAGATATTCGTCATCATATGTCCGAATCTCCTACCCTCATCCCGATACTGAGTCTACATCGCATACTCAATCCTGTTAGTGTAGTCACACATGGCAGGGTCTTTGGTTTGTATAATATCAAACCAGTAATCAAATTTAACCTCAGTCTTTGCATACGCCACATTCACCAGAAGCCTCTGTGCATCCTTGCCCTTAAAAGTTAGGGCAAAATTTGCGGCCACATGTCGAATACAGAATGTATGGTATGTAGTAGGTGGTAGCCAACCTCCGTCGGGAGCCTCAAGTGCTGCCTTGATACCGTTGTGCAGATCTGATATCACTAGAATACCCGGCTGCGAAGTCACATGCTGGAAGAGGTGGGATAGAAAAAATGACCAGGACTTAGCATTCTCACCCTCCACGAGTGCAAATGCAATAGGCAGGATGTTGGTGTTTCCTTCTTGTGCAATCGCAACTAGCAACGTACCCCCATATTTGCCATACAGGTGGACCCCGTCGACACTTACCAACGGCTTGCAATGCCAGAATGCTTCAATACACGGTGAGAATGTCCAAAAAATCCGGTGAAAATAAGCTTATGAGTCTGTCCACCTGCTCACCCACTCGCACATGATTCGTCCTCAACACTGCAACACTACCAAGCATCGTCATCTGCACACCTAAGACCCATCGTGGCAATTCATTGTATGACTCATCTCAGTCTCTATAAATCTGTACCACGGCTTTCTGCTTAGCCAACCAAACCCTCATATAAGTTGGCCTAAACCCGAAATGTGCCTCTATCGCATTCAGCAGTACCTTGATACAGACGGCTGCATCAGCTCTAACCATTGGCAGTATGAAAGCCGAGATCACATGATAATCAAGACTCCTATGATCGCTTGAGATCGACGTGGCCAGACAAGTATGAGGTTCATTGTACCGTTTTACCTCCCAAAATACCTCTACCTGGTAGAGACCGATCGTAATCAACCATGTGTACCCGTTACTGAATTCCGTACACTTCCTAAGGTACTTGCGATAATCGGACTCCACCACTTTGTACTGTACCCCGCGTCGGATGCTATATGTCTTCACGCTTAACACGACCTTCTCTTTATCATGAAACTGCTGACCAACCTGAAACTCTGATAGACTTCCGGTACCCTGAGTATCTCTGGCACCAAATCCAATAGGTTCGCCAAGAACCCCCTCCTGTCTCATGGCATCCAAGTCCAAATATGAAAAGTGTGAGGGGGGAGGTACTGCTGAGTCCCTAAGTTGGACACTCTGCCAGTCCCAGCTGGATTACTCGCTGCTATGTCATCCCCGTTATCATCGGCAATGATGTTCGGCTCCACATCATCAGCGTCATCATCATCCGGCAATGCATCGTCTATACCATTTGGTGCCCCATGCTGTAATGAAACCGGCGCCCTATCAATAATACCAACTTTTCCGTCACCACTGCGGTTGAGATCAACTGCGAAGGACGGGGTCCCCGTTTCCTGAGGTGCAATCACAGGCACAGATGAAGATGCACCAACAAGTCTCGAACTAGAATAGGCTGCCGTTGCTGGAGTTTGGGTATTCTGGTTCGAACCACTTGAGTTAGAGACCACATCTTTAAGCTTTGCCAACAACTCATGTGTCCTGACCTTGGAAAACTGCCAACGACAATGGAACAGAATCTCCAAATCCTCGTCACTCCCTATGACAAACAAATCGTATTTCACATCATATCACAAAACTAAAATCGGAATGCGATAGAATAACTTCTCAACCTGTTGCAATCCTAGTTTCTGTATTATAGAATTCAGGAAATTAGCGAAGCTCGTTGTAGGTTTCAAAAAAAATATTGAAGGGATTCTTATCAGTGAACTTAATACCAAAACGTGTTTTTTTCTTAATCTACCCTCTATAGTGCACCAACATTAAAAAACTCTCCTCACTAGCCATTGGTTTCACTCTAATGGGAGGAATTCACGTTCACACCATATTTATATACGTCGGGGTTTGATAATTTGAAGCAGTTACGATATATAAAAAACGCTTGATTTGAAAATGTTGTACGAAATGATATGTCACAATTCTTTTTTGATACATGTCAAAATGATGGAAAAGAAAGAATATCTTTCGAATTATATATATGTAAATCGAAACAGACTCATTCGAATTACTAGGACCCTCCTTGCATGCATAATTCGAATTATTATGATTCTAACTACCCTAAGACTACATGCATGCATAATTCGAATCATGCTGATTCGAATTACCCCAACACTACAAGCATGAATAATTTGAATTGGTCTAATTCGAATTAGTGTTGGTTTGCCTAATTCGAATTACATAAGAATATACTTTTGGAAAATTCAGATAACATTTTTCAATTTAGTATAATTGTATAATTTGATCTTTCATTTAATTTAATTGTGTATTTTGTCCACATTTCTATAATTATTTATGAAAAATATTCTATTTAGTTAAACATGGGTGAAATTTCTAAAATATTTTATCACAACTTTTGGGTTAAGGAAGATGCTTTATAATTGGAAAACTCTTTTTATCAACAAAACCCCTACAAAGTAATGAAAACTACATAAAAACTTTGTTAAACAAGTAGCACCGGATAATTCGAATTACATAAGAATATACTTTTGGAAAATTCAGATAACATTTTTCAATTTAGTAATTGTATAATTTGATCTTTCATTTAATTTAATTGTGTATTTTGTCCACATTTCTATAATTATTTATGAAAAATATTCTATTTAGTTAAACATGGGTGAAATTTCTAAAATATTTTATCACAACTTTTGGGTTAAGGAAGATGCTTTATAATTGGAAAACTCTTTTTATCAACAAAACCCCTACAAAGTAATGAAAACTACATAAAAACTTTGTTAAACAAGTAGCACCGGAAGTGTTTTATGGTATTGGTAGTATTATCTATGCATAAATCATTATTTGTAATTGTTAAATTCTAAATACTTTTAATCAGTATTCAAGTGGCTTAAAATAAAAAAAAAATAATACACTAAAATTTTAGTTTAAAGAAATCTTGGTATTTTGCATATATTTTTGTTTTTCTTTAAGCATACATGTACATGCACAAATCCAAATATTTTAGGTAGGCCATTTTTTGTAAATGTCGATCATAGAAGATTGAAGATTAATATTTGGGTGGGGAGGGGTTGCGCTGACAAAGTGGGATGGTCGCACTAGGTGAAAGCCAGGAATGGTGGGGGTGGGGGAAATGGTGTGATGCTGATGAAATTACCGGAGAGATGAAAGAGAGAATGTGAGAATATATTTTGTAATTTTATTGACTCAACGTTAGAATTATTTTGTCAAATAGAATATATTTTTAGGAGTTTTCAGAAATAAAAAAAATTATATTTTTTTAAAAATTATTTTTGAACTTTAATTCTCCAAATATGATTTTTTTTAGAACAAGTTTGCCGTACCCCGACGAACTCTATAAAAATGATAGAGTTCGCGCGAATTTTCTTTAGTTTTTTTTCATTCCACGTTTTTAATTCATTATTATCATTTTCGAATAGTATATAAATTTACAAACAGTATATAAGAGTATACAAAAATACACACAATAAACATGACTTCTTTAAGGATAATAATAATAATAATAATAATAATAATAATAATAATAATAATAATAATAATAGTAGAAGTCCAAATACTCCTAGTCTATAGAGACAAACCCATAATATAATGCTGCTTGCAAGTGATCTCATGTGGAAATGGTTGGAATAACACCAACACAAAATCCCCATACATTCATATATTTGATTCCATGTAGTGATCTTGTAGTGGTGGTTATATTTTTCTCAAATCAATATGGTTACCACGCTGTAAAATACAAGTATATGCAAGAACGTGGCCAGATCATAAAGTTTAATCTATCTTATATTATATTCATATTTAATTTCTTCATAACACTTTCTTTTCTTTTCTTAGAAAAGAACGGGATTCGCATTTCACATCCATTTCCATGCGTGTGGTGTGAAAGGTTTGAAGTGCAGGCTTGAATTGCATTGTGTTTGTGAAATTAAATTCTCAACACAATGTATTGTACTTTGTAACAGTGTTTGTGTCTGTAACATGTGGTTTTTTCTGCTCTTTCATTTCTCACTTCTCGGTTTTCAGTTTTCACAGGTCACAACTCAGAACACGCCATTATTGTTGTGTATTTTTCCTTAGCTTTTTATCTCTCGGCTCTCAGTTGAATGAAATTATTGAATTCTCTTATTTTCCAGCTAAATTAAAATATTGTTATAAGAAAAGAATAGCATTAATGTAATATTTTTGTCATAATTTTATAATTGAGTTAATAGACCCCAAAATTTGAACTCACTTAAATTGACTCTTAAAATTATAAATTATTTAATTCGGCTTTTAAAATTTACAATAGTAACTCCCATTAGCATTAAACTAATTTTTGTAAATAATGTGTTGATTTTACACGTTAATTTGCTATCATTTGGATGCTTTGCCTAAATCTCATATGACTAAAATGTATTAGATCTTTTAAAAATTTAATTGGCTCCGCAATATTTTCATGAAGATTATAATAATAATTTTAATTTAAAAATTTTGTGGCTCGGAAACAATAATCAAGCTTTTAGGTGAGAAATCTAAATCATAACAAGTTAATGTACCAAATCAACACGTCATCAATAGAGATTAGTTCAAAGGTTAATGAGAGTTACAATATAAATTTCGAAGTCCAATTTAAGTCCATTAAAATTTTTAAAATCAAATTAAATCTGACTTTAAATTTCTAAAATCAAATAAATTATTAACTCAATTATAATTTTTTCTTTTGAAGAATTTTATAGTGCATATGAGTTAACGTATATTTTGTGCTTAGCTTAATTTTTATAACAAATTCTAAATTTTTAAAAATATTTATATTTTTAAAATTAAATATTATTTTTTTTAATTTAAGCACTACCTTTTAGGTATCATAATAATTACCTTTTTTTTTTCTGGTGACTAATAATTACCTCTTATTTTATATATCCAAGTTTCAACCTATGTTGAAGAATGCTGTGAGTCAGTGACAATTCATATATTCTTAAGTTCGTAAAGGGACTTATGTGAAGAGAATGCATTAGCATTCGCGTTTATAAAAGCATTATATATACAAGGTTTTGAAAATACATTCTATCATAACATTTTTCACATTTATAATTTCTAAAAGGCTTTTCAAAAGGATTATACTTCACATCAAATTAAGTAGTATATTTAGAGTAAATTATCTTTTTTATTTATAAAAATATACAATATTAAAAATTTTATTCATAAATTAGTAAAATTAGTTTTATATACATGAGAAATAAATAAAATATCAATTATATTTATAAAAATTTAAAATACTAATAAATTTCAAAAATTATTTTTAATATGAAAAAGACATTTGTGTATTTTATATATTTTATATATATTTCATGAAATATTATGTAGGATTATGAATTTACAATTCTACAAAATTAGCATGCGTGTCTCGCCAAAATGCAGATAACATGATTCAGATAGTAGAACCAAAAATAGGACGCGCGGCGGATTCTGCACAACATGAAAATTTTGTGTTTCAGGCAGTAGGTGTCAATCTTTTTCATGTTGGAGACCGATTTTTTTAACACACAGATTGTATGTTGAGCAACACACAAAATGCTTGCTAGCCTTCTCTGCATGCAGGAGACAGGCTAACATAGAGAACACCTATATATAGCAAGGTTCAGGCCTTCTTTGCAACCATTTGTATTCAATACAAACATTTCACTTCTTCTCTTTTATTTTTTTTTCAAAAGTAAAGCAAAAATATCTAGTAGTATTGGATATGTGGTTGTAAGTATGTATCTCAAATATTATATGAGAAATAGTGACACTAGGATGATATTTAAGTGTGATAATCTCATTCTGTTACACACTTGGCGAGTAAGTTCTTTGTCCGAGTTAAAGAGTCTGATATTAAGGAGGGTTTGTGCTAGCGGTAGAAAAGAGGTCGGAAGGGTTGGGTATAAGTTGCTAGCACCAATGGAAAATGGAGTTTTTCAGTTTCGGCTGTTTTGACTCCATGTCGAAGAATATGTGCGTCTCACGTTTGACATCCATGGTAGAATCATGGTGGAACAAGTAGTGGAGCTTTCTGCGGAGGCTAGTGATGTCAGCAGTGGTGGATCTGGTCACTCAAATTTTGTGCAGGATGATCGACCTCTTGCCCCAGCATCGCTACATTGTGCTAGTCATGTGGAAGACATGGACGTGGATGGTGAGGAATCCGATGAAAAGTATGTTGACGATAGCAACGATAGTTGTTCTTCTGAAGATGATGAGGAGGAGGAGTTTGTACCAGAGACGCCGGTCGACGCATCAGTTAGGTATCTTCTTCTTGCCCCACATCAATTCCGGCCTTATTAGCTATATCCAGTCACTATCATACATTAGATCTGGACACGATGCATAGGAAAACTCCATTTTCAACACGGGCGGAGACGATTATAACCTAGACGATGGTATGGAGTTTATGGTTGTCCACAAATTCAAAAGCAAAGAGGTAATAATGCAAGGAGTGAAGAATTACAGCATTCGCAGAAGTACTGAGTACCTGAGTCGTAGAGTCGGACCGATTAAAGTATTATATACATTGTCGGCAGAAGTACTGAGTACCTGAGTCGTAGAGTCGGACCGATTAAAGTATTATATACATTGTCGGCAGCTGTATGTCCTTGGAGTCTTTGTGTTGCTCTCCGACAAAATCTCGGTTATTGGTGAGTTCAAGTTTAATTGGGGAGTAGTTTTTTATTTATCATGATTATATCTGTTATAAATGTCTACCAGTATATTTTATGTCATTAGGGAGGTGCATAGGTTTGGAGTTGCGCATAGTGAAGTATCCTAATCGTCTCGAACTGCCTGTAACTGTGACCCCAGTGGTGGTGGAGGTGGTGGTAGGGGTGGGGTGGATGTGGCAAATCGACGGGTGTGTTTGGTTTTGCGTTAGAAGGAAGAGAAGCACGTTTGAGTGCATTGAACGCTTCCTCTTTTTGTTTGGATGCTTTTTTTTCTTTAAACGCCAACGTAATTTTAGGTTCTTAACGTGCGTTTATAAGAAGCTAGAAATCGTAGCTTCTGCGTTTAAATAATCACGTTAGGATTGGATTTATTTTGTTTTATCAATTCTACCCTTTACTTCTTTGCTTGTAGTCCTTTTAGTATTCAAATATTTTAAATATATAATTATGTTTTTTTATTAAATTTTTACTTTTGATTTTGTATAAAAAAATATTTTTGTTTGGCTTTGTTAAAATTTGTAAGTGTAATTCTTGTATATTAATTATTATATAATTTTATTATAATATAAATTATTGATCCCATTAAAAAGAATAAAATAAATAAAAAATTAATTATAACTAAGAATCAAGTCATGAATAATTAAAATTTATAATTTAAAATAGTATTAAATAAAAGAGTACTGAGAATATTAAAAAAATTATAAGTAATATAATTTAATAAAGTATATTTTGATATATATTTTTCATATATTATTTTTGCTTTTGATATAAAAATATATTTTGTCAATTTTTATATATTATTTTTATTTTAGTAAGCAAATATTAATTTTATTATAAAATTAATTAATAATATTTATTTAAATAAATAAATTAAAATGATAGAATAATATAAAAAATTTATTTAATTTGATGTCTATTTTAGTAATTTTCTATTTAAAAGTAATTTTAAGTAGTGTAATCCAAACAATATTTACTTTACTATAGTCCATTTTGATAAAAGATTACCAAACATAAATCACTTTAACACAAACTCACTTTTCATCAAAATCAAGTTTGCAAAATCAATTTTATACAAACTCCCATTTACAAACTGAAATCCAAATACACACGTCGTAGTTGGCTGGGATATCACCCTGCTCCTCGTGTCAGTGATACTTAGCCTCTTTCTCAGACTTCACATCCAACCGTCACCTGCGTGTTGGGCTTATATGTTTGCCACCTCCATACACCTGCAATTACACTTGATTAACCCATTTTAACAAAAAAAACCCTGACATTTTTTTATATTAAAAAAATAAGGCAATAAATTTAACCATAACTAAATTAATTTTTAGATATTCCATGAAAATTATCTTTTGTTGCAATATAGTATACTGATTTGAATAAGGGTTAATTACCAATTCAATACCCGAAAGATTCATCCGTTGACTAAAAGGTCTGTAAAAAATATTATCGACAAAATAATTCTTGAATGATTTGAAAATATGACAAAAAGAATTAATAAATATTATATTTTTTGTAAGTAACAAAACAATTTTCATATTTAATAAATGACTTATCCATTAGATCTAAATTTTTGTGGCAATATTTGAATAAATATTTAGAAGATACAAAAAAAAATCGAAACAAAATTTAATCTCTAATTTTTTTTCAAAAAAACATGATTATTCACAATAATTTTTTTAAGAAACTCAATTGACAAAAATTAACAAATTTTAAGAATAAAAATATCTTATTTTTTTAATAATAATTGTAAAAATTTACTTTAAAATTTAATCTTTAACATTGTTTTTTATAATATATATTTAATTTTTATTCTTTTTTTATCGTATTTTATATCTCTCAATAATTTATTTACCATTAATATCTTTTAGAATTCGTTTTATTAGTGATGTAAATTTTTAGATACTATTTTGATAATTTACTCTCTAAATAAATTTCACTTGCCAAAAAAAATGATAGAATGGCCGTTAGGAAATAAAGTGGAAAAATGAGAAGTTAGTTTGAAAAGATGTGATGCACGTGATACGGCCATAGGATAAGATATAGGATCGATTATCATCATAGGGTGGCGAACAAAACAATGAGGAAGGAATATGCATGGCACGTGACCGCACTTATGGAACCCTCTTCCATAGTTCCATTTCTTCCAAATCCCAATCACAATAATCATCATCAGAGTGCTTTATACCATCATCTTTCTTTCATCAAAATCGTTTCATGAGCTGTGCCAAAAAAGTTGTTTACTCGTAAGTTTATTAAACACATACGTCGATATTTTAATTGGAATGACTTTTTTTTTATGTTATATGGTAATATGATATGGACCTAACATTCAAAGAGGAAAGGAGAAAAAGCGGGGTGTATAACTGATAACGGCATTGAGAAGGACAAGAAATAGTAGATGGAGAGAGAAAAGAAATTAATCAAATTATAGTAGTAACGGCATGAGTGAGAAGAAAGGCATGCACGCGCACCAAAAGGAGAGTGGAAGTAGATTCTAACAATGCTTAATGGATCCCTTTTGCATAGTACTGTACTCCCCACGCATATGATAGAAATTCCCGCACATGTGGCGCGTGACATAAAAACAGGATTGCCTTTGCAAGAAATCAGCTGCGGTATCTATAATTGCATACCTAGTTTATTTATGTCAGCACTCACCACTCAAATAAATGTAATACATATTAAGCCATTATAGGCCCAAATTATAATTATAAATAATCAATAGAATTGTTAAATTAAAAAAAATACTACTCATTTTTTAAATATTATTTTTTATTCGGTCTTTAAATTTAATATTTTATTATTTTAATTTTTTAATTAATTATGTTTTTTATTTTTAAAAAATCACTTTTATTTTTATTTAATTTATTATTATATTTGTCACGTAAAATTTGTAACTACTTGTAATATATTGATTTTTTGTAAACTAAATCATAAAATTTGTAACAATTTTTCGGGCCCTAATTTTAAAAAAATCAGTGAAATTTTTAAAATAAATTAAATTCACTTTAATTTTTTTTAAAATCAAAATATTCAAATTTCATATCAATAACACATCTAAAATTAAATAAACAACGTAACACATCCAAAATTATATACTAACACATTTAAATTATTGGTATTGTAGTTCTCTAAATTATATATTAGACATAGAAAAACTAAACTCAAATACACATAAAATTATAAGAATGCACTCTAAATATTTTATCAACACATCTAAAATTTATATAAAAAAAACTTAATATAGGCTTGGGAAACATAAAAAACAACATAAACATTTAAAATTAGATATTGACACATCTAAATTACGTTAACATTACAATTTCTAAATCAAACATATGAGTGCCAAAAAAAATTATAATCACAAACACATTTAAAAAAATACAAAAACTTCCAATATTATCCATAAATTAAAAAAATAGAACCTTTTATTAAACAAAAAAAGGGATAACATATCTTCATGAATGAAGTCAACCAAAATTTTTTAGAATTGTACAAGCAAAAATACCAGCGACAGAGAAGGAGTGCGACTCAGGGAGGAGACAGGGGGGCACGCATCGACAGAAGAGTCGTGGGAGGAGCGGGCGGTTGTGCACAGCACGAGGGAGGAGACCGGGCACAGGGAGGCGTAGAGGTGTATGCGCGACGTAGGAGAGGTGCGCATCGCCAAAGAAGGAGATCGTCGCAGAAGAGGTGGGCAGCGCGGCAGAAGACGAAAGCGGCCACAGATGAGGAGGGAGAAGATGAGGAGGAGTAAGCGCTGCAGCTTTGAATCTTTATGGTGGGAAAGTTTCATTAGTGAAAATCTGATTTGGAATATTTAATATTTTATTTAGGATTTTTTAGAATTTATAAAATTTAAATTTAAAATTTTGAATTTTAATTCTAATTAATTTATTTTTGCAGATTTATATTTAAATTTAAAAAATAACAAAATTTATTTCGATATGTTTGTTTTATTTTTTTAATTAATATAATAAAAAAAGCTGAATAGAAGAGTAATTTAAAGGATACCTAATTACTCTTCCTTAACCATTTCAATTCGCACCACATGCAACAAAAGGAAGCATTTAATATGGATGGGTTAGAGGGTAGTAGTGTGGTCCTGTCGTCCTGCACTCCTGCTACAAAAAAGATCACTCATATAAAGAGAGTTGCACACACACTTTATGATCCTAACTCCAAAGTTGAATGATAACGAAAACAATTAAGTGGGTCAAAGTTACTTAAAAAGAAGGCGTTTGACCAAATATTAACACCACAACTAGACAAAACAGCAACTTAAAAGGGCATTATGGAAGCCACGTACATCAATCAAATGAAGGAAAAGCAGATTGTCTTAATGCTACCGAACAATTATTTTTATTCAAATGGATTGGAGAGTCGCAATTCTAAGTATTACAAACTCACCCACACCACATTCGTACACAATACTTAAGGTTTCATCTACTAACAAGTCTCGAACCTAGATGCACTTGTTGTAAGGTATACATCATAACCACTAGACAATGCTACATAACAATTTGGGATAAGTTTGTATCTAATTTCTTGGGCTTCTCTGCATGAGCCCTGTTTTGGGATAAAGCCAACACCAAAAGGGTGGGCCAATGAGTTTTTTTGAGGTACCTTTCCTTGTAGCTTAAAAAGGACGTCAATAATTATTAAGCTGATTAGTGTGTAGTATAATAATAATAAGCGAATAAAAAGGGACAACCTAATTTGCATTCTACGTACGTAACTACGTATGCCATTGTAGTCCATTCTCTCCCAGCTGGTTTTGGTGACCATCGCTGTGCCTTGTCAAAGTGTGTCACACTCTATACAACCCATGTTAGATTATGCCCCCACAAGACTATATATTATTGAACATTTGCATTTCGAATAATGGCATTACAACCTTTAATCTAGACACTTCTTTGTTAACGTATATGGATCACGACCACACGAGTGCCACACTTGATCAAGAAAGAAGGGAACATAGCTTGTTCATATAAGGTAAAATAAAGCGAAAGGACAAATGCTGCCTAACAATGTTGATAACAAAAGATGCGTAATTCTCTACCCTCCAGCACCAAATCTTGATACAATTTGCAATTTTTCTGCTAATAATTGAGCAATGTTCTCTTTCAATGTCACAATTCAAAAGAACATGGATTTGGTACTGACGGGGGAGTGCAATTGACACATCAAACTTCTAGTGCTGTTATATCATGCCAGCACTTTTCACTAGTGAACATAACTAAAAAAGTGAACAGTTGTAAACCTCAGCATCACACAAAATTCTCAAGCCAATTTACAGAATTTTATTATTGGATATTATGAATCAAAATTTACAAATAAATAAAAAGGTTCCCCTTACATACAGGGGAAACAAAGAAAAAAAGAGATTTACGCGGGGGTGGGGGTGGGGGAGAGAGAGCACTATCCAATTCTCAATTATGTTGAACAATCTATTGAAGGAAAAAATCTGGTTTAAGTAAACTCCCGATAGGTTGAGAATGTTAATCAAGTTCCAGCACCACTTTACCTGGAATCAACTTCTTGTCTTTTGCCTCATGAGCCTCCCTTACTTGTGTTATGGGATATGTTTTATCAACAGGTATCTTCAACTTTCCAGCTTCACATAGCTTTCGAATCTCAATTAGACCTTCTATGTCAGCCCTCATGTATGTCCATGAGTAATCTGCACCATAAAAAAGGGGGGAATTACATATTAAACATAAACTTCATACTTCACAGCATTTGTAAATATTGGTTAAAAAACAGTATCGAAATAAACCCTAACCTTAACTACGAACATCCAGCGGAATCAATAGAGTTAATTATATCATATCAGTGGATATCGGCATGAATACTAAACTATTAACGGCAGAGCTGGGAAGTCCAAATGTACTGCCAGAATTAGATAAACCAGACACCATAGTAGGGAGAGCACCTCCTCCGAAAGAGTGATTCTTGGGTAAAGCTCATTTATTAAATGAAAAATCAGCCATGTTTAAGCTTGATCATATTTGAGTTAGTAGCTCTTGAGCCATTTTTCAACAAGTGTGTGTCGGTTTCTATAATTGTACTAAACTCTAATATTCTTTCGTTATTATGTAACTTTAGTAAGATAGTGTACGGTTATAGTATTGATATGTAAATTATATTTTCAATAGATTGTTTCCTTATAGACAAGACGCTCAATTTATGTCTAAGTAGAGAAGCTCTTAAACTTTTAATCAGTTGAGATTGAGCCTTAAGGATTGTTTGTAAAGCAAGCCATAAAACTAAATTTAGTTCCAACAATCTAAGCACGGGCAGCACTCACATTTAACCCTACTTGTGAGTTATCCAATGGTGAGGCAAGTATAATGGGCCCCTATTTAACCCTACTTGTGAGTTATCCAATGGTGAGGCAAGTATAATGGGCCCCGTCCCTGCTCAAATTTCCCCTCGATTATCTGTTAATGTTATTTAAGTTCTCAAGCCACCTTGACCTAAGAACACTTAGCAACATACATGATTCCACTTTTCCTCTATTTCTCAGGACAATCTAACACTGTTAAAGGGAAAACAGAAATTGCATAGCAAAAAAGTGGCATACATGATGTTAAAGCAAAAGAACGAAATGTACCAGGGGCATTTTTTTACCTATTCCATGAGAGTATCGGTATCGAATCTGTTTTTGTAACTCGGCAACTTTAGCTGCAGGAAGCCCAACTGCCAGTCCAAACCGATCAGCCAAAGATGCTGCCTCACCCTTCAAGGAAAGAAAAGAAAGGTTGAAGCGCAGCTATTGCTTTCAAAGGGAAAAAATCTAGAAGATTATTCTTGAGTGACCATTTATCATTAACTTTAATCACCTACCTGAAGTGTCATGTAGTGCCCACCTTGCTTCAGAAAATTAATGCCCATCCTTTCTGTCTCTGGCACACCAATCGTGTCCAAAACAGCATCGAACTTCCCCTTTATAGCTACCTCCACATCCTGTCACTCAAGATGAGATTCACGACAAACCAGGTCTTAAACAAGATGTTTGGCATCAAGAAAGCATACATTCAAAGATCAAATTATCTGATTTGGGGTTGATTGTATTTTCATAACATGCTGGATGATCATATTATATAGTTATTAGCTTTACTAACCTGCTACTTATATAACATAGTCCACCTATTTTACATGTATGTATGGGTTGTATTTGGGTTTGGGGTTTATGTTAATCACGTCTTACTAAGTTTTACTCATCCAGTGAGTTTCCCTTATGGACTAACAGTATTAAAATACTTATAGGATTCAGGATTTTGTTCCATTTACCTGATGTATTGCATCAGGATAAGGGCTTAGAAATAATTGTTGCTACATTAAAAGTGCAGTTAAACAATCGCACTAAAATAAATTAGCTGATTTCAATGATGAAAGTTTAATTTACTTTCCAATTCATGAAATTTGCTTCCAGAAATCAGAACAAAGAATTTCAGTAACATTTTCTGTCATAATTGAAATATCTGAACATGGCAAGTAATATGATCCAAAAAAGATTCATAACCACCTCAGTAATATAGTCAACAGCCTGCTCAGCACCAGCTGCTAATAGTCGCTCAATGCTTTGACCTCCACAAGTGGTTGCAACATGACAACCAGTAGCTACTGCAATCTGAATTGCAGCAAAACCTACTGCTCCTCCACCTCCCACTACTAATATCCTTTGTCTGTTGAGGTAAACTAAAGGATATTAGTAAGTAAAACAAAAAGAGGTCTCAGCAAGATGAATTTAGAGGGTATAAGATGAAAACTTAAATTCATCCAATTGAAATCATACCCTTCAGTTATTCTGGCAGTACTTTTTAGAGCACGCCAAGCCGTTAGTGCAGCAAAAGGTATTGCACTTGCTTCCTATAAGATAAAAATATCAGCAAACATGCTTTCAATTTTTATATCTCTCGGTTAGGAAGGACAAAAGGGTTTCCAAGAAATAAGAACATTTTGGATGATATGTGGCTCACATTTTGAACAGATCAACATGACAGATAAAGAAGTTGGATATGTTTCCTGATTAACATAGTCTACAAGAAGTCCTAAAGAAACTAAATTTTATGTGAATTGAGCCTATAAAGCATGCAAATGTTTCATAATCTATAGGACAGGCCAGCACATTTTCAAATGTTTTCTTCTAGCTGCAGATCTTAAAATAATTATGTTTTTCAATGTACTGCCATTTTCATATTCAAAATTCAGTTATGATTAAGTCTTGATCATAATATAAGCCAATCACTGTTGCCGAACCATTGTACAAATTGACTAATAGACAGCTCTATATTAAAACATATTTGGCCACTTACACATCAAATATTCATTCTTTAAATAAGCGACCAAATTATTTACACTCGGTCTTTCCAAACACACTTCTACTATCAAATTCCCTTCACCAAATATTGTGTTTCAAATTAATTTAGGCCCACGATCCATCAAATCAATAGGCCACACATAGCTGATGGAAAAAGGAAGAACAATAAAATTTCCAAATAAAGCTTGGGACCAAAACAGAAACAAGAGAGCTCCAAATATCACATGCAACAAGACCAATTTCTGATTTTCGTCAATGGCACATGAAATCACAACTTGCATTTAAAATCAACATTCCCTGCTAAAGACACTTACCACATGCGAAAGTGAACTAGGCTTTGGAGTAATCTCATCTTCAGGTAGAATAGCATAATCAGTATAAGTACCCCTCACAGCAGTTGGATGCAAAGCCCCAAAAACCTCCTGTCCGATGCTCACCGACCTCACCGAAGCTCCAACGGCTGCAACCTCGCCGCTGACGTCGCGGCCCAAGATGATAGGCAAGAGCGGCTCAAAAAGGGAACGCCCATAGCCAGAACGCATCTGAGCCAAAACAAACTCGATTCAGCATTTTCCAAAACATCCACATTGTTCAATAGAAAGAAACGAGCTGGAAAATTAAAGTCAATGAATCCGGAACAGGGTCAATGCAAGAATCGAATCTCCACAAATTAGAGATGCAACTATACAAGACAAGAATGGAGTAAAATCCAAATTTAGAAACGAATGATTGAAGAAATGGAGGAATAAAGGAATCTGAAATTGGCATCTACTCTAAGAGAGAGAGAGAGAGAGAGAGAGAGAGAGTGAGTGAGTGAGTATAACTGACGCGAGTGTCCAAGGGGTTGATGGAAACGGCGCGAGAGCGAACGAGAACTTCGTTGGGCTTCAAGGGAGGGACTTGGACGTTGGGGTGCAGTTGCAGAACCTCGGGACCGCCGAATGAGGGAACAAGAACGGCGCGGCAAGTGGAGTAGCAGCTGCGATTATGATTGGAAGCAGCGCTAGCAGAGTGTGTGAGAGTGATTGCAATTCTTGTCGGGATCCTCATTTTGTTGATTCAATTGGTGGGGTTTATGGAGGGGTTTTGGGAAATTAGGGATTGTAGAAGAATTATAACGAGTGAATTGAAATTGAAATTTGATGTGTGTGGTGTGTGCATGTGCATGAGAGAGAAGAGGGGAACGTGTCCGTGTTAGGCTCCGCACAGCATCACACAGAAGCAGAGAGAGAGAGAAAGGGAGGTTGGGTGGTGGATTTGGTTTGCTGACGTAGCGGTTGCTGTTTAAACGGTTAATGATGGATCGTTATTCATCTCCTGATCCTTCATAATCATGTTATTACACATGCATTAAATATTGAAAAATATCTAGTGTTAATATGGATGCCCATTTAATTTTAATGATACGTGATTTTTTTTTAATATAGATGGCTAAATTTGTTATTTTTATAAAGTTTGAAAAGGCTCAATTTTGTTATAATGTAGATGATGACAAACCATTCCTCTAATTAAGTTTATTTGAATGGTATAAAATTTTAATATAGACGGCACTATTTTTCTAAAATTTAATATAGACGGTACTATATATATTATATATATATTAATATATATATATATATATATATATATATATATATATATATATAAATTATTTCTATTATATTGAGATATTAATTATGGTGAATATTAATAATAAAATTTTTTATTTTATATTTATTTTCTCTTTATTATTTATTTATTTCACAACAAGTTATGAATACGCGATTTTGATCAAATTAAGAAGACTCAGATAATAAATTTTTATTATGTCGAAACTCTTTCATCTTGAATTTAATGCTCTTGATATATCTGAAAACAACTACTTATCATGGATACTAGACGATGAAATCCATCTTGATTTAATGGATCTTGGAAATACCATTAAAGTTGAAAATAATGCATCTCAGAAGAATAAAGTCAAAACAATGATCTTCCTTCGTCGTCATTTTGACGAAGGATTGAAAAATGAATATCTCACACTAAAAGATCCCGCAGATCTGTGAAAAAAGGTATAATCATCAAAAGACAGTGATACTTTCTCAAGTCTGATATGAGTGGACGCACTTACGTCTACAGGATTTTAAATCCATAAATGAATACAATTCAGCAACGTTCCAAATTACCTCAAGAATGAAATTATGTGGAGAAAAGATAATTGATAATGATATGTTAGAGAAAATTTTCTCGACCTTCTATATCTCGAATGTGCTCCTACAGCAGCAGTATCGAGAAAAAAATTAAAAAATATTTTGAGCTAATTTCTTATCTTCTTGTTGTTGAACGCAACAATGAGTTAGTTTTAAAAAATCATGAAATATGCCCAACTGACGCCGTCCCATTTCCTGAAGTAAATGCGGTAAATCATTACCCCAAAAGAGGTAAATGGCAAAGTTTTGGTAACAAGAAAAATTATGGAAGGAAGAAAAATTATGTTCACAAGAAAGGATCTCATCAGAAGTGGGATAAAGAAACAAACAATGGACAAAATAAATCAACAGAGGATAAATATTTTTCATTGTAGTGGAAATGGTCATTGGTCGCGTACCTGTCGTACCCCAAGGCACCTATTCGTTCTTTATCATGCATCTTTAAAAAAAGACGACAAAAGAAAGGAGACTAAGTTTGTTTCAAAGGATGTTGCTGAAAATTACACCACTCATTATGAAGTATCTGATTTTTTTGAGGATCCTAAAGGAAATATTAGCCATTTGATCAATGTTGGAAAAATTTAACATGTGGGTTTATTAAAGTAATCACGTAAATAAATAATGTAAAAAGTTTCTTGTTAAGTTTTATTTTCAATGTATTTACTATTTAAATTTCAAGTATGATGTATATAAATAATGTTTAATAAAATATTAATGTTTATGTTTAAGAATTTTAAAATTATTAAATGTGTTAAGATTTAAAATAATAATAATAATAGTAATAATGATAAAAATGTTAGTATATGACACTATTTTTATGTACAGTATTTTTTAGAAAAATAATTTCAACCAGAAATATAATTTTACTGTGCATGTACTACTACTCATTTTTTTATTATTATTTGTCTTTGAAAAAAATGACAAGGATATATAATAAAGATGTTTGCTTTGCGGATAGTGCAAGTTCGCATACCATTCTCAAAAGTAATATATATTTTATTCATCTTGTACCAAAAAAAGAATATGTTAATATTATTATTGGCTCAAACAATGTGATAAAAGGCTCTGAAAGAGCTATAATTTTGTTTTCCGGAGGAACAAAATTCATAATAAATAATCCACTATTGTCTACCAAGTATCTGAGAAACTTGTTGAGTTTTAAAGATATTCGCCGGAATGAATATTATATTGAAACAATGGACGAGGAAAATCATGAGTACTTATGTATCACAACTCATGATTCAAAAATAAAAAGTTATATTAGAAAAGTTACCCTCATTTTCATCTGGATTATATTATACTTAAATTAGTACAATTAAATCACATTTCATTGTAAACTCGAAGTTTACTAGTCCAAATGAATTTATAAATAGGCATGATCAATTGGGTCATCCGGGAATAACCATGATGCGAAAAATTATTGAAAACTCCCATGGACATTCACTAAAGAATCAGAAGATTCTTAAATTTAGTGAATATGTTGTGTTGCATGTTCTCAAGAAAAACTAATTTTAAGGTCATCACCAGTAAAGATTGGATTTGAGTCTCCTAAATTCTTAAAAGAGATTTAAAGTGATATATGTGGACCTATTCATCTACAGTGTGGATCTTTTAGATATTTTAACGTCCTAATAGACACATCTTCGAGATGGTCACATAGGTGCTTATTGTCTTTTTACAACATGGTATTTACGAGATTACTTGCTCAAATGATTCGATTAAAAGCACAGTTTCCAAAAAATTCAATCAAAGCAATTCATCTTGATAATGCTGGTGAATTTACTTTCCAAACCATTTATGCTTATTGTTTGGCTAATGGAATAAGCATTGAACATCCAGTAGCTAATGTTCACACACAAAATGGGTTAGTATAATCACTTATTAAACGCCTATAATTACTTATGTTTCTATTGCACCACCTTTTCGCACCAAAATGGGACCCAAAAAAAATTAGCGATATATGTTGGATATGATTCTCCCTCTATAGTGAGGTATCTTGAGATACAAACTGAAGATGTTTTTAAAGCTCGAGTTGCGGATTATCATTTTGATTATAAAAAATTTTCAAAATTAGGGGGAGAGAATAAGCTTTATGAAAAGGAACTTAATTGGAATGCATCATCCTTGATGCATTTAGATCCTCGATTAAGACAATGTGAACTAGAAGTTCAAAAGATTATACATTTGTAAATAATAATAAATGAATTGCCTGATACATTTTCTGATATGAAAAGGATAACTAAATCCTATATACCAGCTGAAATGCTCCAATTTGAATTGATCTTCCAGTCGGACAAATGGCCACTAAAAACAAATTTACGTCAGAAGCGTGGTAAGCCTGTCGGTTCTAAAGACAAAAATTCTCGAAAAAGAAAAGAGGTATATACTATTCCAATTGAAAAAGATAAAGACATAGTAAATACACCTGCAGTTGTTCAAAACTTTGATATAGTTTTGACGCCAGAAGACGTTCAGGTACCTGAAAATACTAAAAATTGTGAAAATTATGAGATCTCGATAAATTATGTCTTTATAGGAAAAAAATAGAACCGAAATAAGACAATTATCAATGAAATATTTGCATATAATGTGGTATTAAATATCATTCATGAAAGTAAGGATCTTGAGCCAAGAATAGTCAAAGAATGTCGACAAATAAATGATTGGCCAAAATGGGAAGAAGCTATGAAAGTTGAGTTAGACTCACTTGCAAAACGTGAAGTCTTTTGACCTATAGTCCGTACACCAGAAGATGTAAAACCTATTGGATACAAATGAGTATTTGTGATAAAACAAAATGAGAAGAATGAAGTTGTACGCTACAAAACTCGACTTGTGGTGCAAAGTTTTTCACAAAGGCCCGGTATAGATTATGAAGAAACATATTCTCCTGTAGTAGATGTAATAATATTGTATTATTTGATCAATTTATCCGCATACTATAAACTACATATACATCTAATGGATGTGGTAACAACCTATTTATACGGATCATTAGATCGTGATATCTATATAAAAGTCCCTAAAGGACTAAAGATATCTAAATGATCCAATGAATATTTGTATGGGGTATACGTTATCAGCACAATGCTTTGATAAAAATTTAGGAAGACACATGTAATAAATTTACATATATCAAAACTCTTTCATCTTGAACTTAATGGTCATAATATATTTGGAGATAACTACTTATCATGAATATTTGATGTTAAATCCATTTTGATTCAACAGATTTTGGAGATATCATTAAATATGATAATAAAAAATTTCCAAAAGATAAAGTTAAAGTCATGATCTTCCTTCGTCGTCATCTTGATGAAAGTCTGAAAGATGAGTATCTCACATTAAAAGATTCTACAGATCTTTGGAAGAATCTTGAAGAAAAGTATAATTATCAAATGTCAGTGATACTTCCTCAAGCTTGATATAAATGAACGCATTTGTGTCTACAGAATTTTAAATTCATAAATGAATATGATTCAGCCATGTTCCGAATTATCTCATGAACGAAATTATGTGGAAAAAAGATATGATAATGACATGTTAGAAAAAACTTTCTTAACTTTCTGTGCCTCGAAAGTGCTCTTGCAACAGGCAGCTGCAGTATTGAGAAAAAGAATTTAAAAAATATTCAGATATAATTTTTGTGCTCTTGTTGCTAAACGAAATAATGAATTACTTTTAATAAATCATGATGCGCGCACAGTTGGCGCCGGCCTATTTCCTGAAATAAATGCGGCAAATTATAACCCCATAAGAGGTAAATGATAAGACTTTGGTAAGAAGAAAAATGATGGGAGGAAGAAAAATTATTTTCACAAGAAATGATCTCACTAGAAGTGGGATAAAGAAAAAAATAATGAGTAAAATAAATCAATAGAGAATAAATGTTTCTGTTGCGGTGGAAAACGTCATTGGTCACGTACCTGTCGTACCTCAAGACACTTAGTTGATCTTTATCAAGAATCTTTAAAGAAAGATGACAAATGAGAGGAGACAAATTTTGTTTCAAAGGATGTTGCTGAAAATTATACCACTAATTATGAAGTATATAATTTCTTTGAGAATCTTGAAGAAAATATTGGTCATTTCATCAATGATAAAAAAGTTTAATATTTGAATTCGTTAAGTACTTATGCCATAAAATAATATAAAAAACTTGTTAAGTTTTTTCTTAGGCATTTGAGTTTCAAGTATGATGTATATAAATAATGTTTAATAAAATATTAATATTTATGTTTAAAAAATTTTAAAAAATCATTAAATATGTCACAAATTATAAAATAATAATAGTAATAATAATAATAATAATAATATTTTTAGTATATGATACTATTCTTTTGTACAGTGTTACTTAAACAAACAGTTCCATTCAAGAATACAATTTTACTGTGCATACACCTTTATTTATTTTTTGATATTATTATTATTATTATTATTATTATTATTTGTCTTCAAAAAAATAGCAATGACATATAATAAAGATATTTGTCTTACAAATAGTGCAAGTTCACTTACCATTATTAAAAGTAATATATGTTTTATTCATCTTGTACCAAAAGAAAAATGTGTTAATACCAAGGTTGTGAAAACCGGATCGGTCAATAAACCGGTGAGACGACTAGTTCACAGGTTTAATGGTTCGACTGGGATTCAACCGGGGTTCAACCGGTTTAATTAAATATTAAATAAAATTATTAAAAATTTAATATATAATTTTAAATATTTAAATTTCAATAAAATTTAACCTAATAAAATTTAAAATTTAAAATTTCAATCTATAACCTAATAATAAAAATAACAAACAATTGAAATAAATCACTAATAACCACTAACCATTGAATTTGCAAACATAATCATAATTTAAATTTTGAACAAACATAATCATAATTTGAACAAACAAACAGAATTACAAAAATATTATGAAATCAAACAAACATATTACGAAATCAAATTACATTTACAAATTAACAATAGAACAAAAACATAATTTAAAACTTACAAAAACAGTATAAAAAAAACTTGATTAATTCATTTAATTAACAAAATTAAAAGCTAAAAAGTAAAAGACAGCAGCAATCAACAGAAATTAAATGCAGAAGATAGCAATGAAAAATAACAATTTTTAGTGCTATTGAAAGAAATATATTTGTGCTACTGAAAGATGAGAAGTGATGAAAAACAAGTTTACTGTACCACCATCAACAATTCAGAATCAGACAAAATCAGCAACTAAAATTAACAACTCAATCAGAAAAACCAACATAAACGACTCAGAATTGAAAAAATTCTAGCATTAACAATGTTCATCAACAACGCAGAATCTGAAAAATCAACAGCTAACAACTCAAAAATCAGAATAAATAAAATTAACAAAATAAATTGAGGTAGTAGTGCTTATCGGCGGCGAGGGAGGAAGGTGACGGCGCGGCAAATACTCCACAGCCGATCAGAGAAAGACGTCGCAGAGAGAGAGACAGAAAGAGCTCGTAGCCTCGGATAGAGAGAACTCGAAGAGAGAGATGACTCGAAGAAAGATGACTCGAAGAGAGAGATGGGCACCAACAACTCAAGCAGAGACGACAACGGAGAAGCCCTTCGCAGCGGCGCCGCCAACAGTTCCGAGCAAGCACTCGACGTTGAGGAGAAGAGGATCAAGAAGCGAGCAAACCTTCCACGAGCGACGACGGCACCCAAATCTGTCTCTGCCGGCGGTGACAACATCGTCTATCGGAAGAGAAGAGCTCGACGATGGGATGGGGCTGGGTTCCTACCGTCGTTAGGGTTTGCCCAGAGAGAGAGAAAGAGAAAGGGGCAGGGGTGGGTGAAGGGTTCTGATTCTGGACGTTTGATTTTTTTTTTTTACATATATATATATTAATAGTACTGAACCGAAAAAAAACCAGATAGTTCATGTGGTTTATCGGTTAACCACCGGTTTGACCGGTTTTTAAACCAATTTTTTGCAGGACAATTTTTCACATCAACCAAACCAGATAGATGACCGATTTTCGGTTAATCCGGTCAAACTGGCCGGTCCGGTTCGATTTTCAGAACAATGGTTAATACCATTATTGGCTTAGGCAATGTGATAGAAGGTTTGGAAAGAGCTATAATTTTATTTTTCGAAAGAATAAAATTCATAATAAATAGTGCACTATTATCTATTAAATCTCTAAGGAACTTGTTGAGTTTTAAAGATATTCTCCAAAATAGATATTAAATTGAAATAATGAATGAAAAAAATCATGAGTACTTAGATATCACAAGTCATTATTCAAATGAAAAAGTTATATTAAAAAAGTTATCCTCACTTTCTTCTGGGTTATAGTACATGTTACCTAGATTAATTTTTTATTAGTTTAATGTTGATGGTAATTAACTATAGTAGGAGTACATAAAGTTAACCAAAAAATAATTTTTAGTTTTCTGTTTTTATTAATTTAAAATTTTCAAAATGAGAAGAACCAATTTTTTTCTCTCTCAACTTTCACTCTTTCTCCTAACATCAGAGCTTGAATAGATTAAGACATGAGTTTTTTATTAGTGCGGTGAGCGTAGAGAGCAACAAGTTGTATATCGAATTAAAAAGTTATGAATTGCCAGCAGTTGCCAATGACGTCGTTTTCTCTCTTTCCCTTATTTTTTTCGACATTTTCTTTTTCACTTTCTTACCTCTTCCTTCAAACTCATCCAATAGAGTTTGATGAGAGGCTATTTCGCAATATTCTTTCTTGGTGAACATAGTTGTTTCGATCAACAGTTGGAAGGAAGAAGAAAATATGAATCCTTATTACTTTGTGATTCATTGATTTCTCAAAATGACGGACATGGTAAACAGATCCTTGGGTGTTAGTTTTGACAACCAGAGCAATGCCAATCTCCTCCATCAACTAACAAATCTTCAATCTCAAATTTCAAAGAGCAACAAGTTTGATTTAAGATCAATCAAACCCTTATTTTCTCCATCCTAAAAAAAATCCAAGTAATAGAGGTCGTGGAGCTACAATAGCATGCTCTCATTGCAACAAGCAAGGTCATACAAAAAATGTGTGCTATAAGAAGCATAGGTACTCCTTCCATTTTCAGCAACAGCAGCAACATAACACCATAATCGATCACGTGATCACTGAGGAGTATGATGATATACTCAGTGACAAACAATTCCAGCTCAATTGTCTCCAAGAGAACACCGAAACATCAAGATCTGAGTTTACTCCAGAACAAAGATTTGCCTTGTTAGAGTTGATCAAAGACAAAAGTATGCAGCAACAATCTCATAATGTAAACCAAATTTTGACTAATTTCATTCAGACCTTCACTCCAGGTATAACCAATGCATTACATTATAATGCACGAATTATGAGCATTATCACTCCAAAATTTTCACTATGGGTCATTGACTCCAGTGCAACAGATCATGTGACTTTTGACTTAAAAAATTTCGCAAGCTTTCAAAATATTGCTCAAATCAATGTGATATTGCCAAATGAGACCAAAACTGTCAGCACTATCATTGGCATAATCACATTCTCTAAAAGCTTTTTTTCAAAAATATTTTGTACATTTTCTCTTTCGATTTCAAATTGATCTCTGTGTCAAAATTAACCTCAAACTTACATTGTCAACTGTTAATCGATGATAAATGTTGTGAGATACAAGATCGATCCACATCGAAGATGATTGACATTGCTAAGCGTAGAGAAGGGTTATATACAATGAGTAGAGAACTAGAATTCTCTCACTTTTCCCTCCTCCAACAAATCAAACTTTATTGGCGATAACTACGACTACTATTTATCCCGCAACACTTTCACACTGAGCACAAAAATATTTGGCATCTTAAATTATGACACATTCCTATGCATAAACTGATTTTACTGAAGAAATATTATCCTTTTGTAGATTGTATTATTTCAAAACTTCCTTGTGACTTATGTCATTTTGTAAAACAAAAAAAATATCTTTTGATATTAGTACAACTGAAATAGAAGATTATTTTGATATCTGGGGTCCCATTTCTGTCCCTTTCAATAAAAGACATAGGTATTTTTTGACTATGGTGGATGATAAGAGCAGATTCACTTGAATTTTTTTTATGAAAACTAAATCTAAGGCATCACAATTGGTTATTAATTTTGTGAATTTTGTTAAAGTAGAATTTGAAAACAAGTTAAGCGTATAATGACTAATAATGGGCCAGAATTCACTCTAAATTTTTTTTTTGCATCAACTGGCATTTTATACCAAATTTCTTGTGTAGAAACACCATAGCAAAATGGGACTGTAGAGCAAAAATACCAGCACATTTTAAGTGTTGCTAGGGCACTATTATTTCAATTAGGAATTTCACATTGTTTTCAACAATACGCAGTTGCTTACGCTATTCACCTCATTAATAGGCTGCCCAACATTAAACTAGATAATGTTAGTCCTTATAAACTTTTGTATGGTAACTTACCTAACCCTCCATATCTAAGAGTATTTGGTTATCTTGTATATGCCGCCACATTAACAAATTCAAGAACAAATTAGACCCAAGAGTCCGGAAAATAACTTTTCTCGATTTTAAATTTGGAACAAAGGATTTTTGACTTATTGATTTAAAATCAAACGAATTCATATCTAGAAATGTAACCTGGCCTTCTACGAAATTCATTTTCCATTTTCACATTCCACTAGCACTAACATTCCTACGACACTCACTCACACTCCACAATGCATTGATCTTTTTCAATATGATACATCATCCATACATCATTTGCAATCACCCATACATACCACACTTACAGATTCAAATGAACATTTCTCAAACTCAATGTACTCATCAATTTTCTCACCCACCATTGCACCCATTACCACACCACACACGAACAATGCACATGCATCAAAAAACTATGACATCACACATGACTGCATAACTAGATAATCTAAAAGAGTAAAAAAATTGCCTGCTTATTTGAAGGACTACCATTGTATGATAACCCATGCAGCTCACTCTAGCAACTTTGCCAACTCTAACTCTTTATATTCTATCCCACAACACTTGTCATATGATAAACTAATCCCAAAATATAAGTTCTTTTCTCTAGCCATCACCTCAAATCTAAAACCTAACACTTATGAGGAAGAAGCTACACATGAATGTTGGAGAAAGGCAATACAAACAGAATAGAACTTGGTGTCTCACTGAAATACCAAAAGGCAAGAAGACTGTAGGTTGCAAATGGGTTTTTTGGGTAAATTTAACCCCGATGACACCATAGAAAGGCACAAAGCCAGGCTAGTTGCGAAAAGATTCACTCAAGTACAAAGGAGTAGATTTTGGTGATACTTTTAGTCCAATTGTCCAAATGACTACTCTACGAGTAATGTTAGCATTAGCAGCGGCAAAGAAATGCCATTTGAAACAGGCTGGACGTCAATGCTATCTTCCTTCACAGAGATTTGGACAAGAAATTTTATATGAGGATACCACCTGGTTTGACTATGTCACAACCAGGTTGGTTTGTAAATTGCAAAATCCTCTATATGGACTTAAGCAAGCAAGCAGACAATGGAACATTAAGCTCACTCAGACTCTTGTTGATATTGGTTGTAAGCATTTTTTTTTATGATCATTTCCTCTTCATCAAGAAACAATCCGAAAGCTTCATTGTCATCCTAGTATATATGGATGACTTAGTTTTAATCGGGGATGACATCAGCGAAATCAATTCTATCAAGCAAATTTTGGATGACAAATTTAAAATAAAGGATCTTAGTGATCTTAAGTACTTCTTGGGAATGGAAGTAGCACGGTCTAACTCTAGAATTCACATTTATCAGCAAAAGTATGCCATAGACCTTCTCAAGAATCTTGGTTATCTAGATTGTAAGCCTCTCTCTACTCTATTTGATTATAGTCAGAAACTCTCAAAGGAGTAGGTACTATTTTAACAGACAACACTACTTACAGACATCTCATTAGCCGACTCCTTTACCTCACAAACACTAAACCCGATATCTCTTATGTTGTAGGACGTTGGAGCCCGTTTTTGGACTGTGCAACCACTTTTCACCTATAGGCTGCTTTACGCATACTTCAATATTTAAAACGCAGATCTGTAACTGGTTTAATATTTTTCTCTACTTCTGATCTGCATCTCACCAGATTTGTTGACAAGGCTACCTGTGCCAATATTCATAGCTCCATTTTCGGTTATTGCTTCATACTTGGGAACTCTCTCCTTAGCTGAAAGAGTAAGAAGCAAACCACCCTTGCCAAGTCCGCTGCAAAAGCTGAATATAGGTCTCTGTTGCCACTTGTGAAGCTAGTTAGTTATTTTTTAATGGATTTTATTGGTTTGTCACTTCAAAAGTCTATCACTCTATTTTGTGACCAGTCAGCCATTCATATTGCCAATAATTCCATATTTCACGAAAGAACTAAACACATTGAAGTGAACTGCCACATTGTTTGTGAAAAATATTTGTCTGATCTCATTCATCTAATGCCAGTTCGTTCCAAAGACCAACTTGCTAGTATTCTTACCAAAGCTCTGCCATCAAGTCCTTTTCTTATTAATGTTTCCAAACGAGAATTGTTAGATTTATGCAATTATAGCTTGTGGAAAGGTGTTACCTAGATTATTTTTTTATTAGTTTAATATTGATGGTAATTAATTATAGTAGGAGTACATAAGGAGTATATAAGGTTAACCACAAAATATTTTTTTAAAATTTTCTGTTTTCATTCATTTGAAATTTTTAAAATGAGAAGAACCAATTTTTCTCTCTCTCAAATTTCACTCTTTCTCTCTCTCTTGGTTCATCAAACCATTAACATCACAGTTTGAATAGCTTAAAACATGAGATTTTCTTCAGTATACTAAAATCAGTGCATTTGAATTACATGTCATTGTAAACCAGAAATTTACTAACTCAAATGAATTTATAATTTGGCATGATCGATTGGGTCATCTTGGAAAAATTATGATATGGATAATTATTAAAAACTCCCATGGACATTCACTAAAGAGTTAGAGAATTCTTCAATCTAGTGAATTTTGTTGTGCTGCATGTTCTCAGAGAAAGTTAATTGTAAGGACATCACCAGTAAAGATTAGATTTGAGTCCTCTAAATTCTTAGAAAGAATTCAATGAGATATGTATGGACCAATTCATACACCGTATGGATCCTTTAGATACTTTATGGTCCTAATAGACGCATCATTGAGATGGTAATATGTGTACTTATTATCTTCTCGTAACCTGGCGTTTGCGAGATTACTTGCTCAAATTATTCGATTAAAAACATATTTTTCAGAAAATCCAATCAAAATAATTTGCCTTAATAATATTAGTGAATTCACTATCCAAGCTTTTGATGCTTATTGTATGATTAACAGAATAAGTGTTGAACATCCAGTAGCTCAAGTTCACACACAAAATGGGTTAGCAGAATCACTTATTAAACGTCTCCAATTAACTACTAGACCCTTTCTCATGAGAACAAATCTCTCTATTTTTGTTTAGGGGTATACGATTTTACATGCTGCAACACTTATTCATTTGAGGCCAACAAGTTACCATTAATTCTCTCTCCTGCAATTAGCTTTTGGCCGACAGCCAAATATTTACCATTTGAGAATATTTGTGTATGCAATATATGTTTCAATTATCTCACCTTCTCTCACCAAAATGGGATCTCTAAAAAATTAGAGATTTATATGGGATATAATTCTCCCGCTATAGTGAATAAGCTATTCGAGAAAGAACGTAATTAGAATGCATCATTGTTAATGCATTTAGACCCACGATTAGAACGATGTGAACTAGAAGTTCAAGAGATTTTATATTTGCAAAGAATAGCAAATGAATTATCTGATGCATTTTCTGATACAAAGAGAATAATCAAATCCTGCATACCAGCTGAAAATATTCTGATGTTCTAGTTGGACAAATGGCTAATGAAACAAGTACATGCTAGAAAGCGTGGTAGACTAATTGGTTCCAAAAATAAAAATTCTCAGAAAAAAAGAGAGGCATTTGATATTATCAAGACAAATGGTACTCCTGTTAAAAAAGATAAAGACATAGAAATGACACCAGTAATTATCCAAAATTCTGATATAGTTTTAATGCCAGAAGACGTTCAGGTACCTGAAAAGTGTGAAAATAATGAGATCACGATAAATTATGTCTATACAGGGGAAAAATAAAATCAAAATAAAACAATTATCAATGAAATATTTGCATATAATATGGCATTACACGTCATGCATGAAAGTAAGGATCTCAAGTCAAGAACAATCAAAGAATGTCGAGAAAGGAATGATTGGCCAAAATGGAAAGAAGCTATAAAGGTTGAGTTAGACTCAATTGTAAAATGTAAAATCTTTGGACATGTAGTTCATACACTATAAAGCTCGACTTGTAGCACAAGATTTTTCATAAAGACCCAGTATAAATTATAAAGAAATATATTTCTTTGTAGTAAATACAATAATATTGCGTTATTTGATCTGTTTATCTGTATACCGTAAACTACACATGCATCTAATGGATGTGTTGACAACTTATTTATAAAGATTATTAGATCGTGATATTTATATGAAAAATCTTAAAAGAATAAAGATATCTAAACCGTCCAATGAATATTCGCAGGGGTTATAATCAGTCAAATTGTAAAAATCTTTATATAGTCTAAAGCAATTTGGATGAATGTGCTTTAATCGTCTTATTGAGTACTTGGCTAAAAAGGGATTCAAAAATGATGATATTTACCATATTTTTTATAAAGAAATATGCATATAGATTCATTATAATTGCTGTGTACGTTGATGATTTAAATATCATTGCAATCCCTGAAGGGATTTCAATGATTATAAAAGTTTTAAAAGAATAGTTTGAGATGAAAGATCTCAAAAAGACTAAATTTTGTCTCGGCATGCAGATCGAACACACAAACAATGAGATCTTTATTCATCAAACAACTTATACATAAAAGATCTTGAAGAGGTTTTATATGGATAAGTCACATCCATTAAATACTCCAATGATCGTAAGATATTTAGATGTGAAAAATGATCAATTCTATCCTAAAGAAGAAAATGAAGATATCTTTGGTCTTGAAGTATCATATTTCAGTGCAATTGGAGCACTAATGTATCTTGCTAATATTATACGACCTGACATATCATTTGCTATGAATTTACTAGCAAGGTATAATTTCTCTCTAATCAGAAGACATTGGAATGAAATCAAACAAAATTTTCGATATCTTCATGGAACAGTTGATATGGGACTATTTAATCCATATGAATCCAAATCACAATTAGTTAGCTATGAAAATGCAGAATACTTGTCTGATCCACACAAAGAAAGATCTTAAACAAGATGCCTATTCACATATGGTGATACAGCTATATCATGGAGGTCTACAAAACAGACGATAGCAGCAACATCTTTTAATCATGATAAAATACTAGCGATACATGAAGCAAGTGTTGGGAATAAGTAGTATGACCACAATCCAATCAATCATGTGTCAAATAATTTATTATTGTTATTACATTAAAATGTTAATATAATAAGGTTCTTGATTAAATTTAGAGATTTATCATTGTGATAGTGATCATAATATTGAGAGATAAATCTTTTATAATTTAATTTGAATTGTTCTTGGTCATATAATTATTAAAAAGGACATTATAATCTAAAAAGATATATATATATATATATATATATATATATATATATATATATATATATATATATATAATGGTCTTCATTGGATGAAGATTAATAGCTCTTTTTTATTAAATTATATATATAGATGATGCATATAGAGACATGACCATTGAACTGACTCACTTTGAGAATTTCTAATGGTTATAATTACCTCATATTTGTCAATAAGATATTCTCAAGATGAACATAGTAATAGAGTTTCTTTTGACCTACGACTATCATAGTAATTAACAATGTATTTATTATACTTTGATTCCGGACACCTAATACCCTAGGGTGCTAGTTGAATGGATATTGGGTATAATTTAAATACTTGTAGAATTAATGATTAGTCAATAAGGAATCCATCAACTCTCGGTAAAGAGTTTGAGCTCTATGATTATAATGACTGAGATGAATAAAACCTTGGCCAAAGGGATTTGAATGAATGAAGAAATGAGTTTCTTAGATCATTCACAGTTCATTATAATGATAATAACAAGTTAGAGTTTGACAATTAAACCATACTCTAAGGGTTAACCAAGAGCTGGAAAGATGGGAGGAATTATACTTTGTTCTTCTGAGGTTCTTAGTAAAAATAGATTACTTCATACTATCAGGTCGTTGAGGAGTGTTGCTAGACCCCAACATTGATTAGTAAATTTAGTATGACTAATTTACTACCCGCTTAGTATTAAACCTATGAGGTCACACACTAACGAGTGTTTTAATTTTTGCTGTAGAATTATTTAACTATTATTTTGATTTGATCAAATAAATAATTATATTAATTCAAATAGAATATTATTATATTCTTTGCTAGTACCAAGAATATAATAATAATATGATAATTGAGAATATTAAATGAGATTTGAGAATAATTAGTTATTTTATTTCTAAACTTGAATTCTAAATTTAGATGAGATCCTAACTGATTCTGTTTCAAATTGAGTTATGATATGATTCATAAATTTAAAAGATTCAAGTTTAAAATAGTAAGATATGATTCAATTTTGAATTGAGATTCAAATTTAAAATCAATAATAAATCTCATGCTATAAATATATATGCCAAGAGTAGAGAAAAGAGGTGAGAATAAAACACAAGAGTTTTATTCTTTTACCTATACACACATAAATATATGTGAGCCTAATTCTTTGAGAAGAATTTTATGGCATGCAAAGAGTTGCAAGAGGTTTCTCAATTTAGATCAGATGTTCATTGGTCAAGGAATTGACAGCAAAGGTTGGTCTCGGATGTGGATACGCATAGCACCTTCGTATCATCAAAGGAGATAGTCATTTTTACTAGCGTATACATGTATTTAGATCTTATCTATTCATATATTATTATTGGAATAAAATTTAAGCACAAATTAGATCTTTAGGATTACTTTCTTTTCTTCCGCTGCGTGTTATGAACACATGGTAATCCTTCAACAAGTCGCGAGTATTTTTAGTTCAGGAGTTTAATCCAATATATCCTATCATCATGTGAATTGACTGATCAAAAAATAGTTCTAAATATTCTGTTTGAAGATAATATATCATGCATTGTTCAACTTAAGCATCAAAGGTGATAGAACAAAGATATTTCTCCCAAATTCTTCTTCACTCATGACCTTCAAAATTGATGAGTTTGAAAAACTCTAATCTAATTTGATGATGATCAAACATTACTAAAACAATTAATTGTAAAATTATTAATTTGATAATTGCTAATTTAAATAATTTTGCTATGCAGATTTTGTTGTTGGGCCGAAAAATTGGCTAGCCCAACATGAATCCATATACTCAGCCTTGATATTAATTTGTTGTGATTATGATGGCTGAAATTATGGTTATGCTAATTGGGCCAATAGCTTGGGAAACAGGCCCAGTTCATTCAGCTTTGAGCAAAAAATGTTATATTGAATGGCTGAAACAATTTGTGGTTAATTGGGCCAGAATGGATTACTATTACTACTAGCCCAATTAAAACTTTGCTACCAAGACCAAAGCTTGGTCCGAAACCATTAAGCAAAGAAAGCAAAGTTTCATTGCTTTTAACGGATCCCACTTTCAATTGTAATGGACTTCAAATTCAATTAAACTTGAATTGACTTGCATTGGAAACATGAAAGAGAAAGAGATAAGTGATTTGATGGCTTTAATGTAGCTTACACGCTACTACACAAAGCATGGGAAGTTGATTTTAATTAATTCATTTGTGATAACACTCATTACTCATAGCTTTGATTTTTCTCTCTTCTCTCTCATCACTTCTTCTACTCCTTCGGTCACCTCACAGAGAAAGAATGGAAGCTAAGCCTAGCTACCGAAAGGAAGAAGAAACAAGCAACAAGACCATTGTAATAATGGCAAGAAAAAGAAAACAAAAAGTATGTTGTGGCTGAAATCTTCACCAAGAGTGGTAAGATTTGGTGAAGTAACCTCAAGCTCTTCAAACCAAAAATGGATGAAGAAGATCTCGGTCAGCAAGGAGAAGATCCTTGGAGGTATGGCTTGTTTCTGACTTTGCTCAACCACCACAGAAGGTAGCTACAGTAGCTACGTGATGGAGAAGGCAGAAGTTAGGGCAGATGAAGCTGTCATCATCATAACTCATCAAGGGCTAGGGATCCATCTTGGAGTGCAAGGCAAGATGGAAGGCTCGGATTGATGAAGATTGGTGACCAAGGAAGACCCAGAGGTAATTGCATGTTGGTTATTGCATTCGGTTATCTCTTCTCTCTCTTTGGCCGAACCGATTTGCATGAAGAAGAAGAAGTTTAGCTTGGTTCAACATTTCAACCGTGGAAGCTCCCCCTTCTATAAATAAGGGAGAACAGCCAGGGTTTGAAGCAAGGAGCAAGGAGTGAGAGTGCAAAGCATAGTGTTCACATAGCTACCTAAGCTAACAGAAGTTCTTCTCCTTTAATGTATTATGTTTTGTATTTTTCTGTTTAATTTTGTCTGTCTTGAGTCACATGGAAAAAGGCAAACAGTGAGGTTTGTATAAAAAAGCTATAGACCAGAAAAAGGCAGAGAGTGCAAAATTAAAAGAAAAAGCCATAGATGTCCTTAGAGGTCCTTTGTACATATGTGTTGTGTATCATGATTCTATGGAAATCCCCTTGCAAGTTAGGTTAGCACTTTGCAGTTGAAAGTTTGGTCGGTGACCAAGTCAAGTTCAGGATTGGGGTTTAGATTTTGGACTTGTCCCGGATAGGAAGGGTAGTTCCTGGGAGAATTGGTGTTTGTAATCAAGGATGATTATAGTGAAATTCCATCATTGTTGTGATTGAGACTGGATGTAGGCTGCATTGCACGTTGCAGCTGAACTAGGATATATCTTGGTGTAATTTTCTCTCTCTTCTACTCCATTCTTGATTCTGCTGCATATGAGACAAAACTGAAAAATATCTCCTGGCTAGTCACGAGACAAAACGAAAAAGTCTCCTGACTAGGCACGAGACAAAAACAAGAAATATCTCCTCAAGTGTTCTAAAGGACAGCAAGAGTTAGTAAGCAAAAAAGGGGCTAAGATTCAACCCCCATTCTCTTAGCCACTGATAAACCATCAAAAATTAAAGAACAATTGATGTCTAACAGATCCGCTCAAGCAATAATTTGACAGATCTATTTACAAAGTCACTTCCAAAATTCTTCTTTAAAAGATTGGTACATTAGATTGGGATGCGCAGATTTTGAGATATTAAATAATGACATCAAGAGGGGAGTTGTACTCTCTTTTTTTTGTCAGGTTTTTATCCTTATTGGATTTTTCTTGATAAAGTTTTTAACGAGGCATTTCTCATCACAAAGAATATTGTATTCTTTTTCTTTTACTAAAGTTTTTTCTCATTGAATTTTTTTAATAAGATTTTAATGAGGTATAATCCTAAATGGACATCTAAAGAAGAGTGTTGTAATATTGATGTCCATTTAATGATATGTGATTTTTTTTTATAATATGAGTAGTTCAGTTTTTCAATAGTAGAAGGTTAAAGTTCTCAAGATGGATTATCTTAATAAAGTTTGAAAATATTAACTTTGTATATGTATAAATAGAGAGAGCATGATCTGAGAGGCTCCGTTTGGTTGATGTATTTGATGAGACATAGACACAGAGATACAGACATTAAAGACATGGACATAAAATATTTGTGTCTATGTATTGTGTTTGGCAAAAATAAGAAATAAGACACATATATTTAAAAAAGACTAAATTACCCTTCATTCAACCACAAGTTTTACCACTATTACAATACACCTATTATCCCAAACAATGCATGCCATCACCATTAAATTTTTATTTCTTCTAATAATTTTTTATTTCTTCTAATACCATCTTAAATTATCATTTAAATATTAAATATATAATTGTTCTTGAAAAAAAATAGAAAATTAACGTTCAGAATTTATCAAAGATTAATCAAAATTTAAATAAATAAAAAAAATTAAATGTACAAATTTTTTTTGAAAAAAAATAGAAAAGTAAATTTAGTTGTAGAATCTAAAAGAGAAAGAGAAAAAAAAGATTTGGGAAGATAAGAAGACAAATTTTAAAAACTCAATAAGGGTAAAAGAGTAAAAAATTAGTGTCTCACAAGTTGTGTCTTAGTGTCTCACCAAATTGGAGGTACACAAATTTAGTGTCTCCGTGTCCATCTGTGTCCTCCCGTGTCCTTCGAAAATCTGTGTCTCACCAAACCAAATAGCAGACATGTGTCACCGTGTACCACTGTGTCTATGTCTCAGTGTCTATGTCTCAGTAACCAAACGCTACCAGACAGAACACACACAATACTAGCATAAAATACTTCTCTTTATATATGTATGCTCTAACATATGAAAAAGTAAATTATCAAGAAATATAAGAATTATCTCAATTATATTAAAAGAATAATATTAAAAAATATTAGTAGAATTTTTTATTTATATTTTTTATTTTATATTCATTTTCATTTATTTATTTATTTTACAACACATAGATATTACTTATTAAACACTTTTGATATTAGTATTAAAATACAGTTGTCATAAATTAATTATGTATTTAAATTATTTTATAATTAATAAAATAAAGAAAATATGTGTATAATTATTAAAAAAATACTAGTATATATTATTTATTATAAAAAATGTATAAGTAGTGGGATTGTTAAACATTTTAGATAAACTGTTTTTGTTATTTGTTATGCCCTTTTTATCTCTCTTTGCCCAAACTCTGATGGACATTGGTGGTTCAGCCTTGGTTTGAGGAAATTCTCCAATGTCCAATTTTTTTATAAATATAATTTAATTAAATATATCAAATTATTTATAATTTAATTTTTATACATTGCATATAATTTTATACCGTCATTCAATCACATTCATTTTTTTAAATGATTATTTATACGGTCAATAAAAAAATAGTTATTTTTACTAAGGTGCTATGTAGTTAGATGTATATATAAAATTATTTTACATTAACAATACATCAAAATTAAATTTTTATTTAATATTAATTATTATTTTCACATAATATCAATAATATTGTAGGTATTAACTAAAATCTGGATTGTTACCAGTAAAACTTTAAATTGGTTGTTTGCTATAGTCTGAGGCTCTGAGCAATGATTAAACTGGAAAAAATTGTTACTCCAAATGGTGTTACTAACGAACATAAAGTTGAATTTCCATCAGATCGAGTAAATTGCCAAGAATGTAGTGCATCTTTTCGAGATTATAAAGGGAATAGTTCAATGGAAAGTAAGAACTTCAATAATATTTGGTGATCTTGAAAATTTCCACGGAGGAACGGAAAATGCCCACCATGTCCAAGAAGGCAAGAACTGTCGTAGGTTCAGAAGGAATTCTGCTCTTAAGACGAAAATCGGGTAAAGTTGGGGCTCGCAAGTTGCAAATTATCTGGGGATTTTGAAAAATATATTCATTTTAATATTTTATTTTTAAATTAAAAATTCGAAAAATGGTGCGTTTCACTGATATACACTTTTAAACGCAAAAATGGCGGAACAAGGGGTAGGAAAGGGGACGATGGACCCCTAATTTTAATTTTTTACCTGTAAATTACTAATTATATGTAACTCCCCCTTAAAATTTTATTTTAGCCTTAATTTATTGTATAAATATTTTTAATCCCTCTAATATTTTATCTAATTCTGCCCGTGTACTATGATAACGTGTGCTTTTCTTTTTTCTCCCTACTAACATTAATTGAATTATCATAAAATTCTTACATAAATGTCAATAATCATTTTGAGGGAAGAAAAAATAAACCCAGCAATGGGAGAGGATTAGAATAAGCATGCTTTATTTTCCTTCGGCCATGCTGTGACTAGAGGCACCATGAACACTGCTTGAAGCAACGTTGGTTGCGAATGTAGCAGCACTGACCGGGAACACGCTTCCTGCCGTAACATCGCTAGATGTTTCGACTTTACTTATACTTTGTGCTAATGTTGACATTGGAGTGTTTGCATTCTGTTGTTTCTGTGATTCGGCCGAAGTAGCAACCCTGACAGCATGAACAGGTGCTGGATCGATGCCACTCTTCATCTCCGGCACGGCATGAAGCTGTTGTAACCTGAAATCGGTTTCCGGCCTGCGACAAATCTTCCTAAGTTGCACAATTTCCTGTGAAGAGAACACAAGTGGATGTGGATGATGAATAAACAAAATTGATGATGAACATAATATGAACTAATTGCTAAGTAGCACTATACAACAACACCTTTCATTTATAATTGATTTAGTTTGATATTTGTACACAAATCATCTCGGTAATCCAAAAAGATAAACTCATATGCAGTTTTCTTCAAGTGAAGTTGATAGTTGAAGTCGTTAGATAGCAATTTAGTCGGACATGTCAAATTATTTAACGGTTCTTAACTATCAAACTTCGTATGAACACAATTGCATATGAGTCTCCACCATCTAAGTAATATAACATTATTCTCTTATCCGTTCTTTATATTCTAGTACTGTATCTTATCCGTTTCGCTGATCAATCATGGATCTTAACATGAACACTAATGATCGTAGCATAAAAACACACAAATCCCACAAGATGGAACCACAAAAAAATATTAATACCTCTGACTGATCATGATCATAACGAACCAAAAATCTACAACGGCAACCTCTTACATCATGCCTCCGCCTTTGAGCATCAAGTACATGGGCATCAAAATAAAGGGCCTGTTCTTTACCTTCCTGAGATGTCGAAAACAAAAACATAAAAGAATGATTACCAGATATGGTGAGTGTCCAAGAAGTCAAATAGGACGATAATAGACAATAAAAATAACCGCAATTATGTTTCTAATGATGTCATGTCAAGTCAGAGCCTCACACCTGAAAACATAGTATAAGATCCCCAGGAAGGACTGCAACACATTCTGCTGATTCACATGGCAGAGACCGTGGCCTGACATTCTTTCGGACATTTACCCACTCATCTTCCGCAGGTCCAAAACCAGAAAATCTTACCAGCACTTCCTGAAAGTGAACATATTACTACCATTAAGGAACTATAAAGGCATAAGCCGCAAGAAAATAGTCACTTCCTGTTATGAAAGAGTTCATGACGCAACTCCAGATATTTGCATAATCATTAATGAGCGACCAGAAAATTGAGAATCAAATCAATTCATTTGTTTACAAGTAAAAACATTACAACCTTTACAAACATCTTGGAACTTGTATGCAAAAATCAGTCATGCAACCAAGAAAAACCGATCTTTGATGGTTTATTGCAGCAAAATCAACCAGTCCAAAAGAACAATTGCTAAGAATGTTTTACAGCATACCAAATCCCCTACATAGTCTTGATATTCCGTGAACATGCATTTGGAAATATAAAAGTAGTACATTCACTGGATCATCAAGTTTATATATTAAGGGAAAAGGGAAATTAACCCATGAAAATAAAAAGACCAACATTTCTCAACAAAGCTTGTGAATTTAAAGAATCTCAAACTAAAATTACCGGATCACCACTCTCCAAATATCTGTGCATTATAAAGTTAGCAACGTCATACCTACAGAGAAAATAAAAAACCATAAGTCAGTTCCCACGGATACAAAACAATTTAGAGGGAAAATAAGAAACAGAAGATCCTAAAACAATTTAGAGGGAAAATAGGAAACCGAATATCCTAAAAATGAACAGGGAAAAAATCCTGACCATGCTCTATCCCTTCCAGATTTAGCTTCAAATTCCGTGGCTGAGCTTTCTTGAGTAACTTTTCCTGCAGTTGGAATAAGCAGAAAAATGAAAAAAGTGTACATAAGCAAATAAATCGAATAATAAGAGCATACAAGCATAGACACTTGATGTAGTAGGATATCATTTGCTTAATAAGTTTTTCTCCAACGACTATTAAAGATTATAATCAGAAAATAAATGAAACTCTAAGCCAAGATCATCACGAGCAAACTCCGAGTTTTCTTTCTGCTCAGTCATGACTTAAAAAAATTAACATCTTTGCAAGAAGCATAGTATCGTGGACATTAAAAAGTTACATTACTGTGACACATGTATTCAGAGACATAGAGTGGAGATGTTCATATAACACACATTCAGACCCCAAGATATATATCTAGCCAAATGTTAACATTATTACTAGTCTTGGACCATATAATATCTGTTGAAGCATAAAAAAGGTGGCATGGTTCTACCTGAAGCAGTTGGAATTGTAGCGGCTGTTGGTTGATGAATATTCTTTACTACGGCTGAACTGGCCTTGGTCATTGGTGTGATATCTAACTTTACAAGAGACTTGTTTAATTTTGCCCTTATAGCATATCGCTTATTTTGAAACCAATTCCACACCTGAAAATAGATGAAAGCTAAGATAACAGCATAGGAAAGAGTCGTCTCACAACAAAATATGATTATCGTACTTGTCTCATCTGAACAGTAATCTTGTCTTTACAACGACCCGGTGATTCACTGCAAATTATTGAAAAATAAAGGAACTCATTTCATTAATCTTAATGTACTAGAGCAAACTGAATAGTACTGAATACTAATATTCCTTCAAGAACTAAAGATAAGAGCCAAGAAAGGTATGACACACCTGAACTTCTCTGCAATAGCAGCAAGAACATCGCGTGCCGGCATTGCATTATTGTGCTCATGCAAAATAGCTTCCATTTCTGCAACCTATACAGTCAAAACAACAGTTTATGGCAGCATTGTAAATAGAAAATATTCCATATGCCACTAGTGGTGAAGCCCCATATTGTCTCACTTCTGCAATTCTAATAAGATTAGTCCCTTATTTTGCATCGATCAAAAGCTGTTAAAGTGAGGTTTTTAGGGTGTGTGTGGTTGGAGGAATTATAAATGATTCCTAGAAATTTTAAGATGGGAATATCATATTCCCTTATTTGGTTCAAAGTTTGAAAAGCTATTCCTAAGCAAATTTGATTTCAGAGAATGAGAATACCATCATTTCAATTCCCACTTTCTCCTTGGGTATCTTTGATTCCCATGGGAATGGAATCTTTGTAACAAAGTAATACTTGAACCACACACACCCTTAAGGAAAACAACTACAATCCCATCAGAAACACATGGAAAGCCCCTAGTCTACTTTCATGTGTTTATTGATATTGAGTAGTCTAACATTTGAATTGAATGACACAATAAAGAAAAGTAAGATTTTCCCTCTATTTCGGACAAAGTTTCATTGAATAGCAAATTGAAAATGAAATAGAATGTGGCATTTAGCTTCTGCAACAGTGTGCAGAGGATATCATCATGTGATCCAGCCTATAAAACATTACGAAATTCTTCTAATAAGGAATGCTTTCTTTGAAGACATAGATGTTTTCAAATAAAAAAATTTCCCAATACGAACTCCATGCATGCGTATTTCAAAATCCACTGCTGGCTGTATTAGTTAGTAATTTAGTAATCATGTATTTAATATTTATTAGGGAAAAAAATGAAATATATTCAGAACCCTAAAAGTAAGCAAGTAGGTACTTGCATAATGAAGGCAAAGCTAACCACTTCGTTAATACTGCACAGGATTCAAAATTTAGCTTGAAAACAGGTACCCAATACTCGAAAACGAAAGAAGTATGGAACAGAACTTCACTAACCCATGTGAGAACTTCGAATTCAAAACATCCAAAAGTTCACCATATAAATAAACATGTTCGTGCGTGGAATAGAGAGAATTTTTGGAGGGGAAAATAAGATAAAATGAGCACCTCAGATGAAGTGAAGCGAAAGGCAGGGCCTCCATTGCTGGGTGGGCGACCCATGAGAACTTTTGTGCCTTTTGTGGCACAATATCTGCTATGCAATTTGTGGACGGAAGAAGGAGACCAAGAAGAGAGAAAAAAAAGTGGATAATTTCGGTTAGGTAGGTATAATAATAATAATTAGAAGAAGAAGAAGAATGAGAAGAAGAAGAACAAATTTGAGTTTGAAGTAGTGGGGTGGGGGGACAGAGAGAGCATGAAAAAAGAGGCGCTTGTTGTGTGGAGAGAGAGAGAGAAAGATCTTTTCACAGAACAGTTGGTTGGGGTGGAAACAGGAAACTACTTAACGGGGAACGGCTTTTCCCATACAGACGATAAAAAAAATTTAATACAAAAGATTTTTTTATTGTTAGTGTGTTTAGTAAATTTTTAATAATAAAAATAAAAATATTAAAAAATAAAAAAAAAAAACGAAAATAACTCAGATCCTTATAAAGATTTTAAGCAATACAGATTCTATGTCTATATCTGTGATGGCATCTTTAAAGATGAGCAAAAGCGACTCAAATCCTTATAAAGATCCTAAGCAATACAGATCTATTATAGAAGCCTTACAGTATCTCATAATTACAAGACCAGATCTAGCATTTGTTGTGAATAAAGTTTTTCAATTTATGCACTCACCAACCATTCAACACTAGAAGGTTCAATTTTTTTTCAAATGCATTGACTATCGTATCTTATCTTTTGCATATTCAGACTGGGCTTCGGATTTAGATGATAGGAGGTCGACTACTAATTATCGTATCTATCTTGGCACAAATTTAATAGCTTAGAAGAGTGGCAAACAATTTAAGATTAGCAGGTCTACAACTGAAACAGAATATAAAACGATAGCCTTAGTTCAGACTGAGATCATGAGCATCGAGCAGCTATTAAAAGAATTGAGAGTCTCACAAACAATATCTCCAACAATTTATTGTGACAATAATAACACATATTACTTGCTGTGAATCTTGTAATACACAGCAGGTAGAATTGGTTAATTTTAAACAATTTTATGTGATTTATATCTCTGCTCTTGACCAAATAGTAGACTTGTTAAAAAAATCTCTCTCAATCATCCTCTTCACCAAATTTAAGAGCAAATTTAGGATAAAAACTCATCTCTCACTATATTTGAGGGAGCGTTGAGGGTAAGACTGTAAATAAAAAATAGTTTGTTAACCAATTTTAGCTAATATTAGTTGATAGTTAATAAAAGTGAATATTTTGTTATTTTGTTTTGTCCACCTCAGCAGCTATATTAGCTTCTCTGTTCTAGTGAGTGTGTATATATATCTAGTACAATGTATGTAATGTAAGTAGAAGTGATAAAATAAAATCAATTTGGTTCTGTGTGATTATTCTCTCTTTTTCATATTGTATTTTTTACGAAAAGTTAACTGCTACTGTTCTTAGCAATTTTATTGAGATTCTCAACTGCAGTAAAGTTCTATTGTAGCATTCATTCTTGTAACATAATCAATACTTAATATTTAAATTAAATAATGATAAATAATAAATTTAATTAATTACTTAAGGAGGTTAAAATGATAAATTTTTATTTTGCTTAAAAATGGTTAACTAATTGCCATCTATTATCATGTATTTAGAATTGATGATATGATGTCATTAGAAAGAATACTATAATTTAAAATTATTATATAAAAAATCGATATACACTTTTATATAATAAAAATATATAGATAAATGATACTATCCCTTCAATTTTTTGCAATTTTTTTATACAAATATCAGCTCATTCTTATAAGTTTAACTTACTCATCATCTTTTAATTCAATAACTTTAGTATTTGTGTTTAGTTTTGGTATTGATACATAAACTATAAATAATTTTCATGGATTGCAAAATCTTTTGTATTAGTTATTTATTATAATGACATAATTTTACAAGAAAAAAAATAAATTATTATAGCAAGTCATATTGTATAGTATATAATGAGAATAATAATACTTGACAATCTAGTATTTTAATAACTAAGTTTAACTAAGTATTTTAAGTACGTATTCTTCTTCTAATTCTCTCTATATCTCTCTTTCTCTTTCAAAAGAATAAGAACAAGAAGCCAAAAAAACGAAACAAATGCATAACAAAAATAAGTAACAGCAAAAACAAGTTGCAAAAAAAATTACAACATTAAAAAATATCTTTATGTTTTTTTAGCAAAATTTATGTTTAGTTTTGTTCAGAATTTTATAATTTTTATTTTATTTTTTGGTTTATTCTTTTAGACAATAAATACAAAAAAATTTAAATAAAAATACAAAATTTTATAAATAATAACACAGAAATTTCACACACAAAAAAAGAAAATAATAAGAAGTAGCAAAAAAAAATGCAACACTAATGTAGACATTTTTTTTTAACAAAATTATTGCGTTTTTCAGTAAAAATTTTTGTGTTTTTAGTTTTGTACAGAATTCTATAATTTATTATTATTTTACTTTTTGGTTTATTATATTCAACAATAAGCACAAAATTTTTTGAAGCAAAAATGTAATTGTACAAACAATAACACACAAATTCTGCACGAAAAAAAAGAAGTAATCAAACAAGTTTTAGTTGATTTAAAATTTTATTATGTCATGGTTAAAAAATTTTCTGTGTCATAGCTAAGAAATTTTAATATTATTTTTTTGTTTTATATTTTTTTAAACAATTTTTTTTATTTTTTTGTTTCATCTTTTTATAATTCTTCTTGTTCTCACTCTAAGAAAAAAAATAAAAAAAATCAAACAAAAAAAATAAAAAATGATACAATAACACTAAGAGGAGGATGAGAAAAAAAAACTCAACAACAACAACAATAAAAAAAGAAAAAAAGAGAAGGAAATTCCAAAAAAAAAGAAAAAAAAAAGAAAGACACAGAAAAAAAACGCAAAAAAAATGTATAATTTACACGCACATTATATGAATGATTTTTGTTGAGTTGAATCAACTTAGTTAGATTTAATTATAAAAAATACTTATATTTGTAATAAGACTCTAATAAAAATACAAAAAAAATTTGATATCCAATTTTTTTAAAAATAACATCCTTCGTTATCTATAATTTTTAAAAAAAATCTTGCTATTTCCAATGTTTGACGCATGATCTCTTAATTAAGTTATAAATTACTTGTCATCTTAATTAATTTTATTTTTATTAATTTTATATACGACAAATATAGGAGTGAATCCTGCTTATTAATACACTTAATAGGCACAGGATTCGGTGGTCCAAGAACCTTTGGACCACTTAGTAGTCCAAGTAAAAAACATGTTTTTAGAGTTTTTTTATCAATTGCTACGTAGTCTTTAAACTAATTTTAATTACAAATCAACCCCATATATTTTATTTAATTATAAAAATAGTTTTTTATTTTATAAATTATTATTTTATCAATTATTTATTATATTTATTAACAATCAAATACAAAAATAACAACCAATTATATCCTCCATTCATCCTAATAATTCCAATTGATTAAAAAATTAACTTTGATCTCGTTACGTTCGTCCATGGCTTCCAAATCGTGTTTCCTTGAAATTCAATCGATTGGTTTTTCAAAACAATCGATTGAATGATAACTCAATCGATTGGTTTACACTATATCACAAAACAATCGATTGAAAGTTGTAAGGTAGAATGGTAAAAAGCTTATACCAATTGATTGTTTATACTTTCCAATCGAATGAATGCCTCAAAATAATCGATTGTTGTTGTTACTCAATCGATTGAATTCACGAAAACAACATGGATTTGCCAAATACAATCGATTGGAAAGTGATGACATTGAAGTTTTAGCCAAATTCAATCGATTGGTAATGTAATCCAATCGATTGGAAGGTGATGAAGTTGAATGTTTTGCCAATTTCAATCGATTGGTAATGGTACATAAAATTAATTTATAGATTGGTAATTTATAAAATTAATTTTGCCGATCAATAGTACCTTTTGCTTTTATTCAAGTAAGGCAGAGTAAAAAATACAAAAAGTATATGATATTGATAAGGTAGCAGCGTATCAAGTAGTAAGTATGCTTAATTTATTTATTTGTGTTATACACAAATTTAGTTTCGTTAAAATATTAGTAATCAGTGCTCTAATTTTTGTAAATATGTTTTGGGATAAGTGTTTGCAATTAGTTAAATGTTAGAACATATTGAGTAAATTCTTTTAATATATTTAGAGTTAATATAAAATTGAGGGTAAAAAACGCATTTAAGCCAAGGAGAGAAGTTTATTACGCATATAAGCCAAACAAGAATCTGATACAAGAATTCACCAAAGCACACTTTAATGTAATTCGAAACAACTTTATTCCAATTACATTCCTTAATAATTCGAATCAATACAGCTCCAATTATTCCCAACCATTGTATACAAGTAATTCGAATCAACTTAAAACGAATTATAAAAGCATAATTCGAATTGTATCAATTCGAATTAGTAGGAACACGTGAGTAGGAAGAAGTTCGAATCAAATTGATTCGAATTACTCACATTTCGAATCAAATGGTAATTCGAATTACACATTGTACAATAAGATACTAGAAAAAATACTATATAATATAAAAAAAATATACTAAAAGAAGTATAAAACAAGATTATAGTAAATTAATTTTAGTATAAAATTATTAAATATAAATTAATTTTAACTCCTATTAGTATATTGAATTAAAAATAACATATAAAAATGTACTTGTATTTATTAAATTTTAATAACATATAAAAATTTAATGACTTTTTAAATATTTTTTTTATAATAGGAGTACATTTTTATATACTTTAAATACTTTATATAAAAATGTACTTGTATTTATCATACAAAAATAAAGTGTTGTACCAATATAATAACATTATAATATTTTAAATCAATTTTTTCTAGGATTTTAGATTAAAAGCAGCACATGAAAAAGCATTATTGGTATTTTAAAGCTAACTTAATTAAATAAGATAGAACTGTATTCTTTAGGATTTTATGTACATAATTAGGCTAATTTTTTTTTAATATTGATCAAAGATGTGTGTTACACTATGTTATTTGGTTTCAGGTAAGTTTTACTCTACTATAATTTTTTTTTACTTTTCAGAAGACACAAATCTAAAAAATTTTATAAATTAATTTAAAAGAAAATATCATTGACGTTTTATAAATTTTATGTACCATTACCAATCGATTGAAATTGGCAAAACATTCAACTTCATCACCTTCCAATCGATTGGATTACATTACCAATCGATTGAATTTGGCTAAAACTTCAATGTCATCACTTTCCAATCGATTGTATTTGGCAAATCCATGTTGTTTTCGTGAATTCAATCGATTGAGTAACAATAACAATCGATTGTTTTGAGGCATTCATTCGATTGGAAAGTATAAACAATCGATTGGTATAAGCTTTTTACCATTCTACCTTACAACTTTCAATCGATTGTTTTGTGATATAGTGTAAACCAATCGATTGAGTTATCATTCAATCGATTGTTTTGAAAAACCAATCGATTGAATTTCAAGGAAACACGATTTGGAAGCCATGGACGAACGTAACGAGATCAAAATTAATTTTTTAATCAATTGGAATTATTAGGATGAATGGAGGATATAATTAGTTGTTATTTTTGTATTTGATTGTTAATAAATATAATAGATAATTGATAAAATAATAATTTATAAAATAAAAAACTATTTTTATAATTAAATAAAATATATGGAGTTGATTTGTAATTAAAATTAGTTCAAGGACTACGTAACAATTAATAAAAAACTCTAAAAACATGTTTTTTACTTGGACCACTAAGTAGTCCAAAGGTTCCTGGACCACCGAATCCTGTGCCCACTTAATATTGTATAACAAAAAACTTCGGGAAAAAAGGTGTAGGTTTCTTTCACTTATTTTAGCTAATTATACACTATATATTATTTGTGATTTCAAAACAACGTGGTGGACGTGCCGGAGTGGTTATCGGGCATGACTAGAAATCATGTGGGCTTTGCCCGCGCAGGTTCGAATCCTGCCGTTCACGCTTTTAATCTAATGAAAATTTGATTTTATTAAAAATTGACTAGATAACATATAAACTAATATTAAATTTAGATTGTATTATATTAAAAATATTTTCTAACATATTTATTTAATAATTTATATATAATTTTATATAATTATTCAACTAAAATGTAATATAAATTAAAATATATTTTATTATTTTTAAAATTTAAATTCAACTATTTTTAAAAAGACATAGACCTTTTATATTAGAATTGTATAAAATTACATCTTTATTTGTTATTTTTATTTTTATATTTGTTTTAATTGTCATATTTTGTCTTTTTATATAGTAGGAAAATAAATAAGAATGAAAAATACTAAAAATATAAATTATTTTTATAATTATGATATATTTCAATATATTTAGTAAAAAGATGTGCCAAATTTGAACTTGGATTTAAAAAAATGAATGAGAATGAAAAATACAAAAAATATAAATATAAAATTATAAATTAATTTTATAATCATAATATATTTGAATGTATTTAATAAGAAAATGTGACAAATTTAAACTTAAAGGAGTTTTCGATAATTGGTATGAAATATTAAGAAATAAAGAGTAATAAAATCTTATGTAGCATGCATAAATAGACCAAACAATGTAGTAATAAGAGTATTAACATATTTAAGTTGTAGAATTTTAATATTTATAACTGAAAAATTTTATAATTATTATTATGACACTTTTAATATATATATATATATATATATATATATATATTGTATTTAATTAGGACTTTACGTTTTAATTGAATAATAATAGATACAATTTTTTTTTAATTTTTTACTAAAAGATGATTGATTAATTTTCAAATTTTGTCAAGTAAAATTGTTAACATGGTATTGTTAGTAGGAGAAATTTGGCCTAAACACAATATAGAAGAATTTAGGTGTAAACTTTCGTATATTAAAAATAGATAGATAGATGTTAAATCAATATGGCCAAATATCAAAGTAGGAATGTTATATCATATATGTCATGATTTGCAAACAAAAATCACAATGCAATGCTCTCTAAAACACTGCCATTTGTTATTAGATATGTCACAATGCTACAAAATATGACTTGACTGGCAACCATTATTAACCCTTAAGATTGAGTTAGACATATAAACGTTGACTTTTTATTTGACAAGTCCAATCCCAATCTAAAACCCGATAAAAGAGGTAGACTGTGTGAGGTTTTAAAACTTAAAAAGTTTTGTCGAATTTCTACACCACGGATCATAAATGGATGTCTCATCTACTGAGATAAAATTTTGGTGTTGTTATAATACCAAAGTTCAGCATCAATATGCTTAAGCTAATAAGCATTCTTCTTTTGCAATTGCAAATTATACTCTTTCTTTGACAGTCGAAAAACTTTGGAACATATTTAACATAGTTATAGTAACTGCTAAAACTTTACAAGAGTACGTGAGCACCTTGTATTGATCTTATTGTAACTGTCAAAAACTGTTTTTACATTTTAAAGTTCTAATACAGAATTTAAGCAACACAATAACCATTGGAGAGGTCCCCTAACCAGAATCTTTTAAGGGGCACCCACCCAAAGCTATGATTCAACTGCAGCGTAGCTGGTAGCTTAGTATCTTCATCCTTTTGCTTCTTTTTCTTGCTTTCTGTTAGAGCTTAAACTGATCCAGACAGAACTTTCATAGGATTAGCAATGATCTATGGTCTTGCATCAGAGTTCATTAAGATACAGGCAACCTCAGTTCTGATGTTCTACAGGAAATTGACCAACAAAGACAACAGCCAAAACACCATCACGGCAGAGATTAGTTTCTAGCACACACTACTGATGATTTGTGATGTTAAATAATGACCTCAACAGCAACGCATTCGCATACTGGAGACCAACGTCAAAACCATAGTTGAAGTTGTTTGATCTAATCAACTAGTGTTAGTGGCCACCTTCGATGGTCAGTTACATTGATGAAGCTTTAACAAAACTGGAAAATAATGAGGACTCATCATTCAGAAGAACCTTTGGATTTCCTTGTTCAGCCTACACAGACACAACACAAGGGAAAATGATGTTATTCAATGAGGTGGGTTAACAAGAACCTGCTCAAGTAGCTAAAAATTGTTGCTTGTCCCATGGAAAGCACACTGTAAAGAGATTTGCAAAGTTTTTGGAATTTTAGGAGCTACATACTAAGTAATGTTGAACCATGAACTAATCAAGTAATAAATCAACAAGTTCGGTAAAAAATAACCTTAAGCTGCTTATTACCCTTTTGACATGTGAAACATACAAGAAGAACAGCTAAATCTTATCTTTCTAACTGGGGTGGGGTCAATTACATAGATCAAATGTCAGTATAGTGCTTTGTCATAGATCATATCTATGAGGTGAGATGCAGAATAAAAGAAAATGAAACATACCAGGTTGCCATGGTCTAAAATTAGAATGCTATCCATATTTAAGACAGTTGAAATCCTGTGAGCAATTGTGATCACTGTCATGCCTTTGCACTTGCTGGATATGGTGGTGTGGAGCAGCGAAGCAGTTTGAATGTCCACATTGGCAGTGCATTCATCCAAACAGAGAACCTACAAGGACAAGAATACAAAAATAACCTCGTTGTTATGCCTTTGTATGATGTATAGTTTGTTTCTCAAGGAAGACACTATCATCCTTCATTAACAGCAAGCAAAATTACTCTGTTATGATGGAAATTCAAACTATAACCACTTCTCTTGAATCGTCACCCGTACTTTTGAAGATTTAAGAAGCGCACGTGCAAGGCAAAGAAGCTGCCTCTGGCCAACGGAAAACGATATACCTCCTTCCTTTACAAGAATATCCAGCCCTCCAGCTTCTTCTACTTCCTCTTTCACATGGCACTTCTCCAAAGCATCCCAAATTTTTAAGTCGTCACTCATCTTAAATGGATCTAGGTTCTCCCTGGAGTTTTGAAACACGTTGAAAAATTTAGCAGACATGAAATTGTGCAATTAATAATTTGCATCAGAATCATCAAATGCAAAGACATTCCAGTTCTGTACCTTAATGATCCATTGAACAAGAACGGACTCTGAGGCACAATAGCCAAATGTGTACGCAGTTCTCTGACAGGAACATTTCTAATGTCCATGCCATCAACTAAAATGGAGCCTGAACATATTGGGGTCAGGCGGAAAAGGGCATTTAACACACTAGACTTTCCAGCACCTGTTCTTCCAATTATTCCAACCTGATTTATGCCATGTAAAAAGTATGAAGAATGACGGGCTTAATAATCATAGAAACTTTCATTGCATATTCAAGTATCACTAACTAACCTGTGTCCCTCCAGCAATAGTAAAACTAAGATTGCAGATTGCAGGTGCCAAAGATGGCATATATTTCAAAGTGACATTCTGGAATTCAATAACTCCTAGGTTAGGCCAATCTGGATTCACATTTAAGCATCCACCTTGTTCTTCTTGAGGAATGTCCATGTACTAGATATGTTAACGAATGTTAGTTTCTGCAAAATAAATCAAAACACGTCTCTAGAAAATGAAACAAGTCTTTTCATACTTGAAGCGCTCTTTCAACTGAAACCATCTCCTTTTCTGTTTCAGTGAAACTTGTTAAAAAACTCCCCAACAAGGATACGATAGGAGCTGCATATGAGAGGGCCAATCCTACCTGTCAGAATAAATAATTGTGATATGTTTAATTTTGTATTAATTGGCTGATCTAATCAAAGATTAATAAAAGGGTAATCAACAGACCAGCCCTGGGGTACCAAAGTTGATAGGCAGACTTCTATGAGATCCAACAACAGCCATCAAAGCTATGAATGAGATGATAAATGCACCTAATAACTGGAAGAAGTTCAAGATTACAAGCAATTGAGAATGAGAACTTGAGATTATAGATTTCATAAGTTCAAACCTAACCTTTTATATACAAAAGGGAATTGAGAGAAATTTGGCTCACAACTTTTTTTTCCCCATTATAGCCCTTAACTCCCCTCACTAATTAAGCAGTAAAATATTTATTGAAATAACTTCTTGCTATTCCTTATACTTGAACCCAAGATAACTTAATAAGAGAGCAAAGTACTTATCATGGAGACTAATCTCACATTTGTTACTATTACACATTGAATAAAAATAATAAATATTAATCCACTAGCTTATTTAAATTCTACATTAATAAATCTTATATAAGGCATAAATCGTAGGTTTATTGCTGCATTTTCTTTGCTTGAAATGTTGCAAAACATATTTAAGGCAAAGACCTACCTGAAGACGCAAGGAAAGCCATAAACTTGCTACGGTCTCTGTGTATGAAGTCTTTTGATACAATGTGATGTGTTCAATAAATTTGGCAAAGAAAAAGTCCTGTCCATAGTTTCCATTTTGTTATAGTTAACTCATTGCACAAAAGTCAAGCCTAGTATAAAAATCACTACACATAGGGCAAGCAACAAATCCCTTCAGAAAACAAAACTTCCTAATAATAAACTGGAATATAAGTCACCCAAATCAAAATATGGATGACAAACTGTATTGAAAGTCCCAAAAAAAGGGGGAAAAAGGAAAAACAAATTGACATGCATCAAAGCAGGAATTTTATGTGAAACAATAAAACAGAAAAATATTATCTCTCGTCTCAACAGGTCTATTCCACGCACAAAATTTTATGTTCTTCATGGCTATGATAAGAAGTAAGAATTTACAAATAGCCATTTCTCATATGGACTCATTGATGTGATATGATAAATGTACTGCTGTTTGTCCTTTAATTCAGTTTTTCTTTTCTTTTTTCTTTTTTTTTTCCTGATGTACATTCTTCTTCAAAACCCTCTCCCCACATGATCCAATGTTTAACAATTGCTCCCCCTCATCATGTGATTATTATTATCATTAAACTTTAATATGGTGTATATATTTACCTCGGATTTGAAAGCCCTTATAGTTGAAGTTCCATCAAGTGTTTCTGAGAAAGATGTATATATTGGAGAACGAGAAACACTGTCCAATCGGCGTAATTCTCTTGATGTGGATCTGTAGAAGAACTGAAGGCACACTAAAATCAGTTGAACAATGTATATCATACCAAGATTATGAATACTACACAGTTATATTTGTAAACAGATCATAATTGATCTGAAGTTTAAAAAACTACCTTTTTTATGAAGAATTCCAAATTATACAATACAATAACATCAATCCTTATAGGTGCATTAAAAGCAAAGAAAGTGGATAGATCAAGGAAATGAAAAACAAGAACAACAAATACCTGTAGTTTACTGTAGATATACCACAATGGCAATAGGAGGACTAGGAAGAAGACCTACAGAAAATGAAAAGATAAAATTACTTCGACGATGAGGAAGGCTAATATGAATTTCAAATTTTCATAAAATGTTAGTGAAATAAGAAAAACAATTAGGGATACCTGTACATATGACAAAATGATTGCAATGCCCAACAGGCCTATAAAATTAGCCAGGAGAATGTTCATAATGAATGGAAGAGAATCATCAATTGTATAAAGATCTGAAGATAATCTGCATGAAAAAATATAACTCACGAAACATGTTAAAGAAAATTTCATGTTAATATAATCTGTTATGGTCTGAAGACCTCTGATTCTAACCTGTTCAGTATTCTTCCACCCGGGGTCTGATCAAAGAATCGCACAGGTGCATTGATCAGCTTGCTAAGCAGTCTATTGTGTACCTTAATTGCTGCTTGTAATCCACCAAACGCAAAAGAGAATGCCCTCACCAATGTGAAAAAAGAATTCACAGCACAAAATAGACATAGTATAGCCTGCAACATTAATTTCACACTCAGAGATTAGGAAGCTATAATATCAGTACCTGATGGGATAAGGTTATATTTGATTCACTACATAACCAAATGGTTCAATATTATATACAGTAAAGAGATCATGAATTTTCAATTATGCTTTAAAGTGAACTTCTAACAAGCTACTTTCATTTAACTACTTCTTTCTGTAACATCATACTAGAATAATAAAAGGAAATTTGAAGGAAAAGAAAGAAAGAAAGAAAGAAAGAAAGAAACTACTTTTTTGTGTTTTTTGGATTAGACATTCGATGCCAGAAAATATGTAGTTGTATCAGTCATAGTCCACAAAGAGAAATCCATTACGAAAAACTAGTATCACAGATTAGCTACCCACCAGATAGAAGGACACAGAATGCGCTGTTTGACCAGTTTCTGTTGTATCAACCCAATATGATAGCCATAAATCATTTCCATTCCGAGATGCTTGCATGAGGATAGCTGACAGGCATATAGCAACTGTAACAAACTGACCAATGAAGACAGCATAGTTCCTGCAAATTGCACTAAACTGTTAACCAACAATTGGAATTATTATCCAAAGAGCACAGTAGTTAATCCACAAAACTGACAACATAAGCTCCCTGAACATCACTTGTATCATCAATTTACGATCTATTACTCACTTATACACTCCAATTTCAACTTTTCCCTCTTTCCTTAACTCAACTTCAACTATCTCCTCTGCTATCTCCGGAGAATGCACAATTTCTTTTTCAGGAAGAGATTGCTCCTTAGGTTTGGATGAAGAATCTGAGCTGCAAGATTCTCTGTGATTTTTTGAAGTTAAATCAAGATCATTCGATGGGGAGAATCTTGTGTATGAAGAAATTGGAAAGGCAGCTGAACTTCCCAACCATTTTACATGCCCCTTGTCCATTACAACAACCACGTCAGCTAAAGATATTGCCTGCATATGAATTTAGATATGTCAATATGCTAATGTTTACATTTTTATTTTAATAAAAAATATACAATACTTCATCTGAAAATACTCTCCTCAGCTATAGCTTAAAGTGTCAGTTTAAATATCATTTAATCAGAATTTTGCCAAAATGCTTGACAAAACCAATGTAATTTGAGCAAATAAATAACAATCGTAAAAGAGAGAACAAACCTGCACATTGTGAGTACAGAGCAATATAGTTTTTCCTTGCATAAGAGGGCCAAGAATGGCATTGTGTAAAATCCAGTGAGCAACTTGTGCATCAACTGCACTCAGAACATCATCAAGCATAATAACATCTGAGCCATCATACACTGCCCTGCTAATTTCCCAACTATCAGAACATTTTTCTTGATAATAATTAAATAATAAAAAGAGCACAAATGAACTAGTAGAGTAAAAGGAAAGAACATCATCAAGTCATCACCTCGCCAAAGCAAGTCGAGCTCTCTGTCCACCAGATAAATTTAGTCCCTTCTCTCCAATATACGCCATGTCATGTCCAACCATCAATTCAATATCAACATCTAATGCACATGCCTGTAGTGTATCTCTATACCTGTTTAAGCTATGATAATTAGTTCTTTACGTTCAAAACAAGTTTGTAAAGCTCAGGTAGATCAATATCAAGTCAAATTTATGATAGGAAGTAAGCCAATTATACCTTACGGGATCATAGCTTTTCCCAAATAGTATGTTGTCACGTACAGTACCAGATAAAATCCAGGGGACCTGAAATTTGAGGGAAAGACATAAGAAAACTCATTCCAAGGCTAAGCACTATGTCAATAATGTCATTATCATTTCACCAACCTGTGGTACATATGCCATGGATCCATCACAGTAAATATATCCATGAGCAAGTTGCGCTTCCCCAAGAACTGAATATAACAAGGAAGATTTACCAGAACCAACCTGAGCAAATGCAGTTGAAAAGTGAAATACTGAAATAGATATATTTAGAGTAGTGCTTCAGATGTTAGATGAAGTGCATACTTCTTTCCATTCCGTTGATGATACTAACATAATGTTGTGAATTGTTAATGTTGATGATACTAACATATACAAAAGATTGCAAGCAGCCTTACCAATATAATGCAGTTTTCATATGATTGGCTTAAGAAATCTTGATAAAATTCAAGTAAAAATCTAACCTCTCCAATAATAGCAACAAAGGAACCCTTGGACAGGCTTAGAGTCACATGATTCAACACCATATTTAATGGTGGTTCATCACTGCTTGACCAGGTACAAGATACATCTTGGACAATGATAGCCAATCTTTGTGAAGAATCAGGTTGTTTACTCAAGAAAGATGATGAACTGGAACCGGTGTCTCCCACATTGGATCTATGCTCAGGACAAGAAAGAAATCTACTCAACCTTCTAGAGGATATAAAGGCCTACAATTAAGAGAATCCTTTCATTGGTGTCATCAATTAGTGTGTACAATATAAGCTAATTTTGTGAGTAAAATCTTCACTGAATAAAGGATACTCACATCAATCAATCCATTAATCACCCATGGAAATGAATTCAATGGCGATATCAGTGTGTTAAACAAAGCAAGACAAGTGAAAACCTACAATTAGGGTTTTTCAACCAAATCAAAACTCTTGATGATGAAAAAAAATAATTGAATGCAAAATTAAAAAGAAGAAAAACTTGTCTGCAATTAAGATTAGGTAAAAAAAAAATTGAAAATACCATTGCGGCATCAAGTTGATTTCCCATCAGTGTGAAGAGTCCAAATGTGAAAATAGAAAAGAGTGTTGGTGTGGTAGCCCAAAAGAATACACACCATGCATCCAAGTACTTCCGAGTCTAAAAAAACATGGATAAAACACGAGGATCAAGATTAAATATGAAAGTAATCAATTAAATTATGCCGTTGTTGAACACTAGCTCAGTGGGTTTCAATGAAAATTTTCCAGTTTCACCTCTAAAGATGTAAAATCAAAATTTAAAGCATTACAGCTAGGTGTTTCACTTCCAAAGATCTTGTCTCCATCAACCAACTAGAAAAAATAAGTTCCCATCCATACATCTTCAAAGTGCGAATATAGGTCAAAAGTTCTCCTGTTCTACGAATCCTGTAAGAACCACAATTTCAGGATTGTAAATATGCACCAACAGTTTTGAAAAATATTAACCCATTTTTGTAACATGCTACAACTGGCTAGAGAATGGAAAACTGTTGATCCTGAATGCAGAAAAACAAGAACATGGAAATCTGACAACTAAAAAGAAGCAGGGAACAACTGGAAAAATATTGCATCATGTTTGTAACAAATATGAAAAGATTACATGCCAAAACTTTTAGAAACTCCAAAGGTTCATTTAGCAATTGAAAAGGAAATCAATGGATACCTTTCATCCTTCTCCTTCATCATTTGTTCAGTGGCAATTGCAATTAATTGTGATATCCATTTATTCACTACATCAATTCAAATATCATAGTTTTCAAAATAATAAGAAAACAATAGCAGTGACAACAACGATAATTTAAATACATAAATTAAACCTTTTCAAAGAAGGAATTGAAAGTCAAGTATACATTTCTGAAATGGAAACTGGCTTCTAGGTCTAGGACATTGTTAAATCAAAAGAAATATCAAGCAATCTTCCCTGAAGGTACAGCCAAATACACATTCATTGATAACAAATTGGAACAGAGTTCCCGCTTAGGATTTAGGAAACAAACTCAGTTAAACACTTATAATAAACTATGAATTCATTCCAGCTATTGAGCTCACTGATGTAAACTAAGAATCAACTTAAAAAGATTGATGTAACATGTGTAGCTTCTCTGTTACTGAAAATTTTTTATGGGTGGTATTACCTGGTATCAGTAAAATGGTTATAGCTAATCCAGATACAAAAGCAAATTTGACTTGAGTATATAAAAGATAAAGTGCCACTCCAATTTGTAAAGGCAAGCTGAAAAAAAAAATTACACTGCTTATGATCTATATAAAACTTGATTCAATAATGTATACATGATTTTACATCGATTTTAAGTTGTAAAAGATGGTTTCCCAGTCATGTATGTCAAATACATCTACATAAATCCCAACATTAAATATGTTAAAGCAGTAGAAAACTAGTATCCATAAGTACTTAACACTTAATATAAATAAACGAGGAAATTTAATTACACTTGAAAACACAGTATTTTCCAAAGATATAAAATGTTAAAGAGGAATCTTCTAAAAGATGGCATGCCTGTTGAACAAAAGAAATTCAAATAGACGATGAAAAAGATAACTTGAAGTAAAGATTTTGCATCAAGAAATAATGAAGAGAATACCTCCATGTATCATGGAAACTATTACACAGGTTGACAGTTCTGTCAGCATCTACTGACATAAATGTCTGAATTTCTCCATTTGTGAATTTTGAACGCTCTGCTAGGTTCACACGTAGACACTTGAAACACACGAAAAAAATATATATATATATATTAGTACTAGAAAATCATGATCATCAGCGAAATCATGGAATGTGCAAACCAATAATAACATTAGTGTAAGAAACTGAAACTGAAAAAAGTCTTTTCCCACTAGGTAGGGCTGGCTACATGAATCTAACGACGTCATTGCGGCGTGGTCATGCATTGAGATGCAACAAAATTTTACGTTGACTGTCGCAAACCTAACACAACCCTAATGGATCCAAAGACGTTATTGTGTCATGATCATGCATAGGGATGTAACAAAATTTTACATGGGCTATTGCAGGCCTAACACAACCTTCCTTGTTTTTCTGAGTTTAGGATCGGAAAAACACACACACACACATGCAAAGGGATCTAATTGATTTTACAATCTATAATTTTGGAATTATTGAGAATGAGAAAAGCTGCATACCTTGTCATATATTAAAGTCATAACCTTCCTTGTTTTTCCGAGTTTAGGATCAGAAAAACACACACACACACATGCAAAGGGATCTAATTGATTTTACAATCTATAATTTTGGAATTATTGAGAATGAGAAAAGCTGCATACCTTGTCATATATTAAAGTCATGATGCTGGATCGCAGCTTTAGCTTCAATTTGGCAAGACGAAAAGAATATTGTGTATCCAAAAAGGATCTAGAACAGAACACTGTCTTATTAATTATTATTGGTAAATACAGCAGAAGATCTTAATAGAGGCCATATCAATCCATTAAGATACAAAGAAATTCCTTTTGGATCATTGAGTGTGTCATTTGTGTTCATTCCACACAGTTGCAATAAGGCAGTTTATATTTTTTTTATTTGCTGAGAAATTTTTTTGCATTATAACCACCATGGTTTTCCCTTTCATTTCAGCATGCTTGGGGGAAAGCAATTTTATCCTCTGACCACTCTCCTTGAAGCTTAGCTTTTATCACTAAAACCCCTAATATATGGGCTGTAATGCAGAATCCTGTAAATGGTTTTATGTTTCAAAACACAATTTTTTGTTTCTTTTGAAAGAAATAATGAATCATTTATATTTTTCACTTCTCAGGCTTTGTTATTTTTATGCTGTTTAGTGTTTATGCACTTGTGTAGCACAATACCAAATTAATAATGGGAGAAAGATGAAGAGTTAATTAATGTATGCAGTTTTGTGCTGTTCATTTTTATTGAACAATTAGACTGATGTCCTATATATTTTAAGAATGATCCTAGTGTCTGGATAATTAAACTTCAAGTAAGTTCTAAAATAATTTATTCTCATAAAGGTGTCTCGTTGTAATCTTTACTCCTCATTTGCGAAACATAATAAACAGCAATAAGAAGTATTCAAGTAGAGAAATGCCTACAAACATATAGCACAGGAAAATAAAAAAAGATGGATTGTTTTTGGTGGGGGGAGGACACAGTGAGTTATTGATAAAAGAACCTTACTTAATTATAGAGGTCAGGCCCAAGGATACTGCAAGTAAATACCCATCAGAGGTCACTGAGCCTGAATGATGTAAAGAAAAGTGAAACCAACATTTTATTACGATAGTTTGTACAAACTGACTAATGAGAAGCAAGGAAAAATGTGAACAAAAGTACAGGATATCCATCCTTGTTTCATTATATATAAACTAACCAATTTTAATTCTCCATGCTGCGTAAATAAAAAGGTCTTAGTTCAATTCTTTTAGTCACTTCGATAAAAGTTTTATCATTAAATGATCGTACTTTTATCATTTGATGAAGAACAATACAATAAAAATTATATATATATATATATATATATATATATATTCCTGATTTCTTGTTTAGATATCTGACGCTTCAGAAGTCACAAAAGGAAAGATTAAAGAAAATGTGAAGAGCAGCAGTAATTTACCAGCATGGTTTTAGGATAATATCAATATCAATATTATAAGAGAAGAGTCAAAATACAGATCTATGTTAGAATTTAATGATCATAATGGATAAATACAAACTGTTCATTGTTGAAATACCTTGTTGAAGAAACTGGATTAGCTTATTGAGAAGCAATGGTCCCGCAAAACCAATACAATCATTAATCACCTGGAAGAAGTAGAATATTGTGTAGTTATAGAGCATAATTATTTTTAAAAAAAATGGTTTTGTTTGGTTAATTTTTTAAGTATCTTTGTGGAACATTTTAATATTGACATATACTTCGTTAAAGATAGCTCAAAACAAATGAGAGAAACTAAACATAATTTTCTTAAATATTTTCCCAAAACTAATCTAATTAGTAAATATGATTAGGTTTCAGGACCATTAAAATTGACATGAATACATGATAATAAATGTCATTGTATTTAATAAATTCTGTTTTGAAGCTGACATGAATCCTTGTAGCTTCCATAAATTTAGAACAGATCAAGGTATCAACACTATTAAAAGGGTAGAAATAAATATCCAAAAATGGGTGTCAATGGGATATCAAACAAATTCTAAGGGTATTAAACAAGAATTTGAGTGTTGGAGTAGGGGCCAAATTAAAGTCTAAAGGTGGTGGCGTAAGTAGCACATTTGGATGTTTAAAAAACATTTTCCATAAAGATGTCTAGATGCATGTAAAATATGCTATACATCATGTGTCCTTGCATAAGATGAATGTATTTCCATTGGCATAGCTGGAATTGCAAGGAATAATATAATCTACTATCTGTCCAGACCAATGACCCACAAAGTCATGACCATTGCTCTTCTATTAAAGAGAATCTTTATGGAAGAGCAGACAAAACAAGTACTCTAGACAGAAACTATGGTGGCATTCAAAATTTCAGACAATTTTAAGATAGCATTCGCTAGAAGAATTAGATTACACAGTTACCAGTCTAAAGAAGCTTAAACCTATTTGAGTAAATGTTGTACGTAAATTACTAATGCACAAGCATCAATTTTGTACAACTTAGATTTATGTCGAACATGGAAGAAAATACTGTTATCGAAAAATTACCTTTAACAAACCAAGGTAGAGATATGACCATCCATAGGCACTACAGAGTGCTCTAAACAAGGATGGCTTTGAAGCATCATTAGTCAATTGAGCTCGCCAGCAGGATGAAATTATATCATGACAAGAAGATGGAGCCATATTAGTAGGTATCTGCAGCAGATCTTCAGAGTCTAATTGCTTTACCACCCCCCGGTTCATTACTGGCGCTATGAATTTGAAAGTCATCAAATCCCAAATGCTCTCATTAGTTTCCTTTAAGAGAGAATTATAAAAACAAAAGTAAATTAGTAAGATCATATGAACCTTTAAATATATGAAAATAAAATTAATAAAGCAGATGATCAAACAAAAAAAGTGAAATCTCATTTGAACATAACCATAAATTTAATTATCTATACAAAAACAAAAATTTTAAAATCTTATTAATGTTCCAACTAAGTCTTAGGCAAATTGTCTAGAGCATGAAATGCATTCCACTGTCCTGCAAAGAGTGTTTGGAGGTAGTAGACACAAGTGGTCCAATTTATCTAGTATATTCCTCTTCACATGACACAACTCTTAAGTTAAAAGTTTTCAACTATCAACTCACAAGGTCATGATGGCCACCCTCCTCAAGGCTTGAGTCATAGGAAAGAAGTGGATCTCCCAATAAACTGAAATTATGATATTAGGTTCAGTAAAGACATATCAATATCTTCTTGCAACAGAACTCAACTATCCTTCCTATATGAATAAATACATAGTCAATCAAATGTGATCCCTTTGCTTGTTACCACAGTTAGATCAAATTATCTGAATAAGTGATAAGCAGAGTGATATGCAATCCAACCTATGTTCATAACCAAGGACAGCAAGGCATAATGTGTGTGTGTGTGTAAGAGAGAGAGAGAGAGAGAGAGAGAGAGAGAGAGAGAGAGAGAGAGAGAGAGAGAATCAATTATGCCCGCTTTCAAAATTTTATCTGATGTTGAATGCTTATCAAAAATATAAAATAGAAAGCGACTATGATAAGAATGACAGGAAGGTATATACCTTCTTTTGAAAGACTCTCTCTTCACCCTAATCACATTTATAGCTGTGCCATACGTGATACTCAAGAGAACAACTAAGCTTTCCACGATGCAAACTGAAACCTGCAACGAAATTTAAGACAAATTTCCACATGCAGTCAACTGGCAATATTCATTGTTAAAGGAACAAAAGTAATAAAGAAAGTTGACATGCCCAGAAGATTCTATGGCATCAATTAATAGTACCTCCAATGATGGGAATGTAGTCACCAAACGGAAGACCCCCAAAATTGGTTTCAGAATCCACCAGAAGCATAAAACACGACTGAAGATTATGTAATGACTGCTGCCACACTTTGAGAAGAGAATGATATTTGTCTACATATAGGATTGTAAGTTAGGATTGTAAGTGAAGTTTTAGATCACATAAAACCACATGCCTTATACTATACAGAACACTCTAGTTTAACTCTAACAAACTTACCCACACAATCAATTCAGAACAGCTATAAAACCACTTATGATATCCAACAAACTGACTATTATGTTCTTTCTTCCACACAAAAATTATTTCCAGGACTGAAAGGCATGCTCCAATAGCTGGTACAAAATAAAGAACCGATTTCTCTGGAACAGTAATCTGTTTACTCATTGCAAAAACATCAACGTAAGAAGATATCTTATGTACATCCTTAAAAGTTAAAATACAAAAATCATAAGTATGAAGATTTATTGATTTATCCTCTTTTCTTTTTTGGTGGTAGTTTCAGGTGACTTCTAATCAACTTTTAACTATTACCTGCACATCTGATCCCTGAACTCCTCGACCACTCTTCTGCTTAAATCCAAGCACAACAATAAAAATAGTAGTCACTATATTCAATCCAACGCCTAAAAGAGTAGGTATTATTAAGGAAAATCAAATTAATACATATAAGAAGAAATTAATAATAATAATAATAATAATAATAATAATAATAATAATAATAATAATAATAATAATAATTAGTATGAAATGTAAATATCCCTAAGGGAAAAAAAAAAAAACTGAAATTTCTAAATAAGGATATATGTCTTCAAAACAGTCTGAGTATCTCTTTCCATTCCATATCTGTTAAACAGGGAAAAAGTGCAAGTCATGAGTGCATGAACCATTATGATCTTAAAAAGTTGCAATGTTTAATCCATAATCTATTGTTCGTTAACAGTGGAATCATTTCTCCAATAAAAAATAAAAATAAAAAAGCTGCTTAGTTGCACAGTCTTCACAACAGGAAACTTAATTCTAAGCTCAATTACAGAACAGAAACATGTTCAGAAGCACATAATTCCTCAATTCTATAACCTCGCATCAGATAAGGATATAGCAAGACGCAGAATATGATAACTCTGATTCAAATTGTTCCTTTATGAAAAATGAACCAAAACAAAAAGTTTGTATATTTGAAAGTGTAGATGCAACAACTAGTCACAGTCACTTGGGGGTTGACTTCAGAATGAAAAATAAACGCATGTGGCACACACTGGTGCTACTTGTTAAACATCAGAATTGGAATAGCGTTGGTTCCTTGATAAAAGGGCAAAATTAAGAGGGGAAATGAGTGAAGAGAAGCGTACGAATGGAGAATTAGGGCAAATAAAAGCGAGGAAGTCGTCCATGGAATGGAAGAGAACACAGAATTGTAGAAAGAGAAGAGTCACCGATTGTTTGTTTGAACTTTGAACTTTGAATGAATCGTTGAATCGCTCACTCACCCTCTCGTACAGCGAAGTGTCTTTCCTGCATTTTAGTATGACATTATACCGTTGCCATGCAACTATGAAAAAAAAAAAAAAGTTGACAGCTTTTTCTTTTTCTCTTTTTTATAATGACATTGTTTTTTTTACAACAAATAATTTTTGTGCAATCACTTTTTGAATTTGGGTTATTTTTTTAGATATGAATTTAGATCTGAGTTATGCACTCGCATGGAGGAGGAGCGTGTTACGCTTAGGGGTAAACACGGATTCGAAATTTCGAATATATTCAAAATTTTCGATTTGGTTTTGATTTAATTAGCATTAAAATTATTGGATTTAATATGTGCGATTTTTTTATCTTGGACACATTTGCATATTAAATCGAATCGGATCTTAGATATATCCACAAAATATAAAAATATTTTTAAAATTTTATTTTTATTAAAAAATAATAATAAATTTTTTTTTACTTTTTTAAATATATTTATTCTTAAAATATTATTAAACATATTTTTTAAATAATAAAAATAATATAATATAATATATATGATAATTATTAGTTAAAATAAAATATAAAAAAATATTTATTTATTTATTTATTTTTACAGATATGCGGATCGGATATGCGAATACCCTATCTAAAATTTGCAATCTAATTCTATTAGTGTGCAGATTCGATTTGAAAAGTCTTGCGTATTAGATCGATATTCGTAATTTTCGGATCAGATTCGAATAAACACCGCAGATATGCGAATCGAATCCGATCCATGAACAACTCTAGTTGTACTGGAATTTTTTTTAATTTAAAATCATAAAATCGAAAAATTTTGCTCTGCACAAATTCAAAGGAGAAATCGAACGGTCCGATTTTTTTTACATAAAAAATTTTGAATTTCTGAAATACAGATATTGGTAGGTTTGATTTTACAATTATTTTTTATTTTAAAAATACCAAATCGGTAGATTCAATTTGAAATTAAAAAAATATTTAAATAAAAAATCACAAATTGAACTCTAATTTATAGATATATATAGGCAACACTTTTGTTAATTGCACAACACTCTCTTCTTCTTGGCCTCACCTCATGCTCTCTTCCTTTACTTCCAGAGAAGAGAAGAGTTCGAGTGAAAAAATTTTTCAATGTGAATAAAAAACAATAAAATGGATGATAAAATTATGTTAAAAGTATATTATGATAGTCATATTTGTTACAAATATTTGGGAAGTAAATATTATATATCAAAATTTATATGATATTGATATTCTTTTTACACTTTCATTTGAAGAACTAAAATATGTAATTTGTGAAAAGATAAATTTTTAAATATTAAAAAGAGTGTCATGTATTTTGTACAGGTATCATATCACAGTGTTTGGTGGGTTATTTTATTTCAAACTACGTATGTGACTGATGAAGTGAATATGCAAGAGATATTTTTAATCTATATTAAAACTCGCTTACAAATGTCATTCATCAAACTATATATTGAGTTCAAACAATCTTGAATCAACCGAAAATCGAATAGAAAGATTACAATAATGATGACGAGTAGGAGTTTGAAATCAATTATGAGGTAATTTATCTAAATGAAGGCGGAGAATAAATTGATAATATTATAGAAGTAGATATTGCGAAGATGATAAATGCACTAATAAATCAACATCTATTTAAAAAATTATCTTTTATGCATGTGTTGAATTTGAAAACTATGCAAGTACCAAAGTTTTTTAAATATATGAAAACATATATATAATTTGGACATTTGTATAGTAGATTAATATTGTAAATTTAGTTAGATTTAGAATGATTACTTGATTAATATGACAAGGAATGAAATCTTGTCATTATTTATATTGTAGATAAATTAATAATGTGATTTGTAAAATATAAAATTGTTATTAATAGACATATTATTTAACTAATATTTTTAAATCATCGACTAATTAATATCTACAAAATATATATATATATAATTTATTAATTAAGATCATATATTTATTTATTAATATTTACAGCTTTATTTATATATATATATATATATATATATATATATATATATATATATATATATATATATTATTAAGATTAAGTATTTTTTTCGTTCTGAAAATTTGGGATAAAAATTAAAATTGTCTCTAATATTTTTTTTTATATTCAAAATCGTCTCTAACATTAAATTTTGTTTTAAAATCATCATTTTTTTTAATTTTCAAACAAAAATATCCTTCATCATCACATCTTTCCCACCTTCCTCGGAATTTTTTTTATACTCAAAATCGTCTCTAATGTTAAATTTTGCTTTAAAATCGTAATTTTTTTAATTTTCAAATAAAAATATCCTTCATCATCACCACCTCCCTCCACCTTTCACCGTGCATCCACTGCCACACCTCTCATCTCATCATTGTCATTGTATATTTATATTGCCATAATCTATTAAATTCACACCCCAACATACACAATACACGAAGAAAGCAAGAGAAACAAAAAAAGAAAAAAGAAACTCAGAAAAAGAAAAAAAGTGTGAGTTGGTCTAAGAAAGTAGCAGAGATAGAAAGAGAGTGAAAAACAAAAATTGTGGGGAAGGAAGAAGAACAAAAGAGGAAAAAAGATAAGGAAGAAGTGACGACACAGGAAGTCACTGTCGTTGTTGTTATAGCAACTGTGGCTAATGAGGAGAGGAACAACGGAATAGACCGTAGAGAGAGGGGGAAAGAACAGAGCCCCTCACCATTAGGAGCTCGACAACGGTGATGGAGCTCGACGTCGATAGGAGTAGCTCCAACCTCAGTCACGATGCGATGGCGGCAGTTGCACTCTTTTCCGTCATCACCTGCCTCTTCTTCCTTTCCTTTTCTTTCTTTTCCTCTTTGTTTCTCTCTTCTCTCGTTCCCTCTCTCTCATTTCCTCGTCTTGTCTCTCTCTCACAGTCACGAGGCGAGATGGCAACTGCACTCTTTTCTGTTGTCACCTCCCTCTTCTTCCTTTTCTTATCTTTCTTCTCCTTATCTGTTTCTCTCTTCTTTTGTTGCTTGTGTTTTTTTTTATTCTCTTCTTTTCTTTTGTTTCTGTTTCAATTGGGAGGAGTTTGGAGTAGTGGGTGAGGTGGTGGTGGTGATAATAGAGAAATGTTATTTGTATCATTTAAAAAATTATTATGTTCAAAAGGATAATTTTAATACTAAATTTACATTAAAGATCATTCGAACAAAAAAAAAGATTATGAGTGATTTTGATTTCATCCCACACACCTGAACGACGAAAAAAGTATTTAACCCTAATATTTATGTATTTGTTACAAATTTATAACTTGTATATTTATATGTTAAGACCATTGTCCTTTTTTTAAATTATTTCACAGTATTATTGTTGCAAAGCCTCCTGTCATGATGAATTGTGAATTCGTCATGAGAATGTAATTCAGTATTAGAGAGGTTATCATTACATCAATAAAAAATTATACCATTCATAGAACAGTAGAAGTGTAGATTTTTGAGTGTATGAATCGAAACTTATGACATTTTATGCCAATGTACACATTACGGCACAGATTGCTGTCGCAAGCGTCTGTGTCGGCCTGCGTCGCTGGCGCATGCGTCTCTTTTCGCCTAGGTTGCTATCGCCCGTGTGTCTTCTCGCCTCATTGCTGTTGCATGCATCTCTGTCTGTCCGCGTCGCCGCCGCCAGCGTTTTTGCTTGTCCGCGTCGCTGCCACCAGCCTGCTTAGTCTACTCTCTGCACCTCTTTCATTGCCGTGAATGGGAAATATGAAGATTGGGATAAATTGGAGATAGAAGGGTATTTTTGTTCAAAAGGATGACTTTAAAATCAAGCTAAACTTTAGGGATGATTTTGTATAAAAAAAATTGAAAATGAATAAAATTTTTTGCCTATACCTTAAGAACTAAAATCACACTTAATTCTAAAAATAATGATAATTTAGATTATAGTGATGGAATAAAATGGAAAAAAGAATTGGACACTAAATTTTTATATCCCTCTTAATTTATCAAGTATATTAAATAAAATAAAATATTATTTTTATAGTATAAATTAAATAAACAAATATTTAACCCTAGAAAAGAAAACGTAACATATAATAGTAAAATAAAAGTAAATAATTGACAGAAGAAAGTTTGGTATGCATATTTTTTTTGTTTGTTGTAGCACGTATAGAATTTTACAGTAAATATCCTGTCAATATAAATAGAAAAAAAAATAAAAAAGAGTGAGAATGAAAAAAAAAGAGATAATGATAATAATATGATAAAAGAGTACGAATAATATATGTGAGATAATAGAAATAATAATATTTTCACGTATAAACTGTTTTATGATAGTAAAAATAATGATAACTTAGATTATAGTGATGGAATAAAATGGAAAAAAGATTTGAACACCAAACTTTTATATCCCTCTTAATTTATCAAGTATATTAAATGAAATAAAATATTAATTTTGCAGTATAAATTAAATAAATAAATATTTAACACTTAGCACTATAGTAGGAAGAAATAGTTTAATAAAAATTAATGCTATCAATTATACAATTAGTGATATTAGTGAATTAACTACTAGACCAATCTAATTTAATTTTTATATGCAAAGATATAATTAATAATAATTTCACCCAAAAAGAATCGCAACTTAAATAATTGGCCAGAAAGCTTAATTTGAATATTTGATTCGAACTTCATTGGGTAGTGTTCATACCCTGACCCGATAATAAAGGCCCAGGTCCAAACGAAAGGCCTAGTCCAGAGGATTGAGCCTTGCTGAGCACCGACCTTCGTACTAAGAAGTCGGTCTTGACTACGATTTACTCTAAAGAAGTCGGGACAGAGAACAGTTGGCAGATTAACATCAATCCAAATGAGTAACTGCCCCTAAAATCTCTCTAACCACTTCCGGGAGCCATATCTTAACCTCCCTAAGATAAAGGGACGGTTATCACCCTAAAAGGGTGGCACTACTTCAGCGGTGGTTATTGGTTCATCCCTATAAATACCCTGACATCCCTCAGGTATCTCTAAACCCAATACATTCTAAACTTGCTCACACCCTTGCTGACTTAGGCATCGGAGTGTCTTTGCAGGTACCACCCCCCATTCATTCACGCACACAAGTCGGAAGGAGGTTCCAGCGTGCAAACCCGCTCGGAAGTTACCATCCGCAGACGATTGGGCCGGCCAAATCCAGTCCAGTCCATTAATCTCCGGTTACCCACCGTAACATTGGCGCCGTTGCCGGGGACCCGAGAGATCAGCCACCGATGGCGGACAGATCCCACGAAGAAGGTCATGTGGAGACAGATTCTGAGCAAGAGAATCTGGACACAGGCAATAACGATGCGGACTTCACCCTCCACCAAGAAATTGATAATCAACATAGGGAAGGTACCTCCGGAGTAAAAAACCCGAAGGTAAACTCCTCAGAAGGGCGCGAATCAGAAAAAGATGGACCATCCCATGTAACTGAACTAATGGGATTAGTCCACAGTCGCCTGGAACAGTTAGAACAAGAACGGGAGCGACAAAAGGAAACCGAAAAAAGCCTAAAAGAGGAGATGGAACGACGAAAAGAGTTAGAAAGAAAACTCTTAAAGTTAGAATCCTCCCTTAAAGGTCGCAACTCCCATGACGAAAAGGAAGAGCCGCCCTTAGGTGGGGAGGATCCTTTCAGCGAGGACATAATGAGGGCAAAAGTTCCGAGGAACTTTAAAAGCCCTGATATGGACCTCTATGACGGAACCACGGATCCAAAGCATCACCTGAGCAACTTCAAAAGTCGGATGTACCTAGTTGATGCTTCCGACGCTACGCGATGCAAAGCCTTCCCGACCACTCTATCGAAAGCAGCGATGAAGTGGTTCGATAGCCTCCCCCCGAGGTCGGTTACCAGCTTTGAAGACCTCTCAAGGAAGTTTTTGATGAGGTTCTCTATCCAGAAGGACAAAGTGAAACATGCACCGAGCCTCCTGGGAATAAAACAGGAGGTCAGAGAATCTTTACGAGCCTATATGGAAAGGTTCAACAAAGCATGTTTGGAGATTCAAGACCTGCCCACCGAGGCAGTAATAATGGGGTTAGTCAATGGGCTTAGAGAAGGTCCCTTCTCGCAGTCCATATCCAAAAGACACCCCATCTCCTTGAGTGATGTGCAGGAAAGAGCTGAAAAGTACATCAACATGGAGAAAAATGCTAAGTTGAGAGACCTAAGTTGGCGACCTGGGCACCCTCCCTCAATAAAAGAGAGGGAGAGGGAGACCAAGAAGAAAGAACTCGGTCTCGACAGACCAAGGAAGTACCACTCTTATACTCCTCTAAAAGTTTCAATAGTGGATGTGTACAGAGAAATTTGCAACACTGAAAGGCTGCCACCCCCAGACCCATCAAAAATAAAAAGGGGGGAAGCCGCAGCGACTACTGTGAGTACCATAAAATATATGGTCACTCCACGAACGATTGTTACGACCTTAAAAATGTGATAGAAAAGTTGGCTAGAGAAGGTCGGCTTGACAGATATCTCATAGAAAGGTCGGACGGTCATGGGAAGAGGAAGCGAGATGATATCGACAGAAGAGACCCACCACCGACGACTCCTGAAAGACATATCCATATGATCTCCGGGGGGGGTTCGCGGGAGGGGGACTCACAAAATCCTCTCGCAAAAGGCACCTCAAGAGAGTCTATCAGGTCGGAGGAGAGTCATCCGATCTCCCCACTATCTCATTCACTAAAGAAGATGGGCAAGGAATAATCCCTGGACACGATGATCCAGTAGTAATAACTATGATCCTGGCAAATGCCCATCTCCACAGAACCCTAGTAGACCAAGGAAGCTCGGCGGACATCCTTTTCAAGCCCGCTTTTGACAAGCTAGGGTTGGACGAGAAAGAATTAAGAGCCTACCCCGACACCCTATACGGATTAGGGGACACGCCAATAAAACCACTGGGATTTTTGCCCCTCCACACCACTTTTGGGAAAGGGGAAAAATCAAAGACTCTGAGTATAGACTTCATAGTCATTGATGTCGGGTCAGCATATAATGCTTTAATCGGCAGAGCTACCCTTAATCGACTCGGAGCGGTGGTATCTTATCCCCACCTCTGCATAAAATTCCTGACCTCAGCGGGAATAGCAACGGTAAGGGGAGACCAAAAGTTGGCAAGGAAATGCTACAATGAAAGCCTAAATCTGAGAGGAAAGGGCGGAGAAGTTCACACAATAGAGCTCGGTGGTGCAAGGGCCAGAGAAGAGCTGCGACCACAACCGGGAGGAAAAATCGAGGAGATACAGGTCGGCGAAGAGGAAGGGAAAAATACTCATATAGGAGCCAACTTAGGGGAAACCCTAAAACAAGAATTGACTAAAGCTCCTAAGAAATAACTCTGACCTCTTCGCCTGGAAGGCCTCTGACATGCCTGGGATAGACCCCGAGCTCATGTCCCACAAGCTCTCAGTTTATCCGGGATCCCGACCTGTACAGCAAAGAAGACGCAAGCTCGTCCCAGAACGAGCCCTAATAGTAGAAGAACAAGTACAGGCACTCCTGGAAGCTGGCTTCATCAGAGAAGTCAAGTACCCAACATGGCTAGCCAATGTAGTGTTAGTCAAAAAATAAAATGGCAAATGGAGAATGTGTGTCGACTATACCGACTTAAATAAGGCATGTCCCAAGGACCCTTATCCACTACCAAGTATTGACACCCTAGTGGACTCCAGCTCGGGGTATCAATACTTATCATTTATGGACGCCTACTCGGGATATAATCAAATCCCAATGTATGAGCCAGACCAGGAGAAAACATCATTCATCACACCCAGAGCTAATTTCTGCTACGTGGTCATGCCATTCGGATTGAAGAATGCAGGAGCCACATATCAAAGGTTGATGAATAAAGTGTTTTCCCCTCATCTGGGGAGTCTAATGGAAGTATACATCGACGATATGCTGGTAAAGACCAAGAAGGAAGTCTACCTCTTGTCAGACCTCTCACAAGTCTTTGACACCATAAGGCTGCACGGAATGAGACTAAATCCCGCAAAGTGCGCCTTCGCGGTGGAGGCAGGGAAATTTCTAGGATTTATGCTAACACAAAGAGGGATCGAAGCCAATCCCGATAAGTGTAGAGCCATCCTAGAAATGAAAAGTCCGACTTGTTTGAGAGAGGTCCAGCAGCTGAATGGCCGACTTGCAGCCCTCTCCAGATTTTTGACAGGATCGGCATTAAAATCCCTTCCATTATTTTCCTTATTAAGAAAGGGAAGCCAGTTCGAATGGACTCCTGAATGCGAGGAGGCGTTCCAGGAGTTCAAAAAGTTTTTAAGCCAACCTCCTATTCTGACCCGACCAGTATCTGGAAAAGACCTCGTCCTGTACTTATCCGTAGCAGACAAGGCTGTCTCATCAGCCCTGATAAGAGAAGATGAGGTCGGAAACATCCAGTTTATTTCATCAGTAAAGTTCTACAAGGCCCTGAGCTAAGATACCACAAACTAGAGAAGTTTGCCTACTCCTTAGTAATAGCCTCACGAAGGCTACGACCTTACTTTCAGGCTCACACAATAAGAGTCTGTACGAACCAACCCATGAAGCAAATCCTTCAAAAGACGGATGTTGCAGGGAGAATGGTTCAATGGGCAATAGAGCTCTCCGAGTTTGACTTAAGATATGAAACTCGGACGGCGATTAAAGCCCAATGCCTCGCCGACTTCGTTGCAGAATACGCAAGGGATCAGGAGGAAAAACCAACTACATGGGAACTCTATGTAGATGGATCCTCCAACAAAACAGGAAGCGGTGCAGGCATAATATTGGTAGATGAAAGAGGAACCCAGATAGAGGTTTCCCTTAAATTTGAATTCCCAGCTTCAAATAATCAGGCAGAGTATGAAGCCTTGATTGCTGGATTGAAGCTGGCAGAAGAAGTCGGTGCTACAAAGGTGATGATATACAGCGACTCACAAGTGGTGACCTCCCAAATAAGCGGAGAGTATCAGGCAAAGGACCCAAACATGAAGAGGTACTTGGAGAAAACTCTGGAGCACCTTGGGCGCTTTGCAAAAACCGAGGTTAAACACATAACTCGGGATCTAAACAGCAGAGCGGACGTCCTATCCAAGTTAGCAAGTACCAAACTGGGAGGGAACAACAGAAGCCTGATCCAAGAAACCCTCCAAGAACCCTCGGTGGTAAAAATAGAAGACAAACAAGAAGTACTTGAGGTAGTCGATTTAAACCTCGGATGGATGAACCCCTTGGTCGAATACATGAAATTCGACATCCTCCCTAAAGAGGAGAAAGAGGCCAAAAAGATCCGAAGGGAAGCACAACACTACACCTTGGTGAGAAATATTCTCTACAGAAGGGGGATATCAACACCACTATTAAAGTGTGTACCGACCTCAAGAACCGCCGAGGTATTAGAGGAAGTACATAGTGGGATCTGCGGAAACCATCTCGGAGCAAGGTCACAAGCCAGGAAAGTAATCCGAACTGGATTCTACTGGCCGACCTTGCAGAAAGATGCCACAGAATTTGTGAAAAAGTGTCAACCATGTCAGATGCATGCAAATTTCCACGTGGCTCCACCAGAAGAGCTCATCAGTATCACTTCTCCATGGCCCTTTGCAAAATAGGGAATGGATTTGTTAGGTCCTTTTCCCCAAGTGCCAGGACAAGTCAAATACCTGATCGTGGGAATAGATTACTTCACAAAGTGGATAGAAGCAGAACCATTGGCCACCATCACCGCTCAAAGAAGTCGGAAGTTCCTCTACAAAAACATCATCACAAGATATGGGATACCTTATTCCATCACTACAGATAATGGAATCCAATTCACCGACTCTACCTTCAGAAGCTTAGTAGCCAGTATGAAAATCAAACACCAGTTCACCTCGGTAGAGCACCCGCAAGCCAATGGGCAAGCTGAGGCAGCCAACAAAGTCATACTGGCAAGGCTAAAGAAAAGATTACAAGAAGCAAAAGGAGCTTAGGCTGAAGAGCTCCCCCATGTGCTATGGGCTTACAGGACAACACCCCAATCTGCCACTGGAGAAACACCCTTCCGACTAGTCTATGGCGTAGAAGCAATGATACCAATAGAAATCACGGAACAAAGCCCAAGGGTAATTCTCCATGACGAGATCAGAAACATACAGGGGCACAAAGAGGAGCTCGACTTGCTCCCCGAAGTCCGAGAAGATGCCCAGATAAGAGAAGCAGCGTTGAAGCAAAGGATGACTACAAGGTACAACAAAAAAGTCATTCGAAGAACATTTGCTCCGAATGACTTGGTCTTAATCAGAAACGACATTGGAGTCAACAAATCAGGAGAAGGATAACTTGCTGCTAATTGGAAGGGACCATACAAAGTCAATGAAGTTTTAGGAAAAGGTTATTATAAGGTAACCGACCTGAACGGCGCTGAGTTCCCAAGGTCGTGGCATGCTTGTAATCTGAAAATATACTACAGTTAAAAGCGAACTCTACTCCCTGATGTACTCTTTTCCCAACTTCATGATTTTTTCCCAAAATCAAAGGGTTTTTTCTGGAGAAGGGTTTTTAACGAGGCATCATAGTAGAGGCTAAGGGAAAATAGGCTATTAAAAACCCTTAGTAGCAAGAAAGTACCTCTCCAATCAATAAAAGATCTTTTTTTATTCACAGTATCTCTTATAAACTCCTTTCTATTTTTCTAAGTCTTTCTACGAAACGCGCCGACTTAAGCTCGGCAAAACGTGAAAATCCCATGAACCGATCTAGATGATCGTCAAGATAAAACGACGAGGTACAAGTCGGTGTAAAGAGGTTATATGAGTTGATCGTAAAAAACTCGGAAACAATCCGACTCATAAGTCGAAATGAAAACCCGAGTAGAAAAGCTCGGAAATACTTCGACCCGTAAATCGGAGTGAAGAACCGAGTAGAAGAAAAACGCATCGCAAAAATAACCTAAGTCATAAGAACTTACTAAAGCAAAGTTGAGTATAAGGAATAATAAAAAAGAGATTGAAAAACCTAGGAAAAAGTTTAAAGGTTGTCCTAATGCCCTTACACAAAAGGCTCAGAAAAACACACAAGCCAAAGGAAAAGGTTTTCAGAAAAAGATCAAGGGGACTTCGAGAAATCAAAATCAAAAAAGCATACACGCATAAGGTAACTTAAACCCTTATCCAAAAAAGGGTATTTATTTTGTTAATCTAAAAACCCTTATTAAAAAAGGTATTTTTTAATATTTTGTTTACGGCCTTAAAAGGCCAAAGAAAATTGTTCAACAAACACCACCAACCAAAAATAAATAAAAGAGTTTAAAAATGGGGGACCCACAGGCCGGGCCCCCAAATAGCCCACAAATCATTTTTTAGGAAGAAGAGCAGACGGATCACCACCACCGGAGTCAGGAGGAGCGCCACCAGAGGCATCCATGGGAGATGAAGAAGAAATAGGAGGAACTGCTGAAGAACTTGGAGCATCCTTTCTATGAGGAGGAGACTCAATGATCCTCTGCCCTCGAGTCTTCAACTCTGATTCAGAAACGATCACAGGGACAGGAGGATCAACTATGGCCCCGTCAATAACAACTTTGTCAGGATGTAAAGGAGAAAGATCCAAGTCGGGAGCAATAACTCTGACTTGCTCCAGGAAGATCCTCCAAGACTCCTCGGCGCCATCAGCAATAGAGTCCTCCAACTCATCGTATGCCTTCCGAGAATTCAGCAGATCATTCTTCACAGACACAAGATCATTGAACAAACTTTGATAGCTAGCCTGCGCTGTTTTCCTCAAATCCATCTCCATGTTGCATTGGGCTTGCAAAACCTTCCCTTTCTCCCGGAGGGCATCTCTCTCCTCCTTCAGCTTGGCGATTTCCTTCTTTAATTTCCCCTCATGCTCTTGGTATGAGCGAAGCCTTCCTTCCAGCTCCTCGACCCTCGAGGTCATCCCTAAAGAGCTGAGAGGAGCCTTCTCAAAAATATCCAAGAGTTTGCCGCAAACCCCCGCCGCCTTGAGACTCTCCTCAATCATAGTGGTAAGGTGGCTCCGAACAGACATATCATCCATGCTTATACGAGCATGGGGGTAGATATTCTTTCGGACGAATGCAAGAGCATCCGCCTTAACCTCACCGGAAGAGCCAGACTCTAAGGTCTTACGCTTCTTCGGCTCAGGGGAGGGTCGGACGACGGGGGGCGGTTGAGAGGAAGCTGAAGAAGAAATCACAATAGGCTTGGAAAGAGTCCCAACGTTCCGAGGAGGAGGAGGAGGAGGAGAGATAACCCTGGCACCACCAGTCCTGGCGCGAGACTTTGCTTTGGCCTCCTGGACTCTCTGGTAAGATTCCTGAGCATTCCTCTTCGCCATTTCTGGAAAAATAAAATAGCTGAAGGAATTAAACAAGTCGGAAAATTCAATTAACGAGTCAGGAATCTAACAAACAAATGAAAGCTACCTAGCTGTGTTTGGATAAAGGTCGGAGACCCTTGGAGAAACTTTTTAGTGTCCAAGTATGGGGCCCTCCCCCACACTTCTCGGAGGAACCCCACAATGGCGGCCTCTACTTCATCCAGGTCATCCAGACCATATTTCTCACAGGGAGAGGCCTCCAGCCAGTATAAAGGAAAGCGAGGAGAAGAATTATCATCCAGGAAAAAGGGGTGGTGACCCTCTACAGCTTGCACCTTGAAAAAATAATTTTTAAAGTCATGGAAGGATTCGTCAAAAAGGGTAAAGATTCTCCGACCTTGTATGGCTCGGAAGGAAACCCATTGTTGTTTATTGTTTAGCCCACTGAAGGGCTTGGTCATATGGAAAAGATGGAAAAAGATTTTCAGAGAAGTCGGGAACTCCAAAGCATGGCTAATAAATTGATAAATTTTCAAAAAACCCCAAGAGTTGGGGTGAAGCTGGGTAGGGGCAACCCGACAGTGTTGCAAAACAGACATCTCAAAATCTGAAAAAGGTAGAAAAATGCCCAGACGGGTGATCATGCATTCATACATAAAGAATAAATGAGGGGCCGTTCCGTTGGCCCTCCCATGGCAAACTCGGTCCTCTGAACTTGGGATAAGCAATTCATACTTAGGCTCATCCTCATCTGAGGTACAGAGCCGGTGGTGAGTGCGAAGATGAGTAATAAACTCAACATCAACCAACGGCTCCTCCCCTAGGACAGTAACATCAACCCAATCTACGGAGGCCATTTTCTTTTCCTAAAGAAGATGAGGAAACCTACAAAAGGAAAAAAGAAAAGAAAAAATCAAAAACAAAGGTCTCTAGAGGGGAGAAAAAGGAACCAAGCAAAAGCCTACAAACTCACTTATCTACAAAATAAAGGCATACGAAAAAGGTGAAAGAGAAAAGGAAACTAACATCTCTTTGAAAATGAAGGTTGGAAGAAGCAGAAGTCTCCGAAACACAAGAATGCAGCACGAACGAATGAAGAACGAACGAGGAAAAAATTAGAAAAATCGCAGAAAGAAGATAATGAAAGAGAGGGAAAAGTATTTATAAATACTCTAGGGGAATAATGGTAAAAACGGGACAGTCATTAATGAGAGTGCACCGTTACCAAAGCCATCAATCCCTAGGTGCATCCCTAACGGACACGACGCTTGAATAGACGTAACTGTCAGAAACAAAAGGTCGCGAAAATCACGTCGGTTTAAAAACCCCGCATCTCCTCCAAGGAAGTCGGCTATGAACCCGAGTAAAATACTCGAACCCAAGTCTTAAGGAGATCTTGGGCTCAAGTAGGGGCACTGTTCATATCCTGGCCCGATAATAAAGGCCCAGGTCTAAACGAAAGGCCTAGTCCAGAGGATTGAGCCTTGCTGAGCACCGACCTTCGTACTAAGAAGTCGGTCTTGACTACGATTTACTCTAAATAAGTCGGGACAGAGAACAGTTGGCAGATTAACATCAATCCAAATGAGTAACTGCCCCTAAAATCTCTCTAACCACTTCCGGGAGCCATATCTTAACCTCCCTAAGATAAAGGGACGGTTATCACCCTAAAAGGGTGGCACTACTTCAGCGGTGGTTATTGGTTCATCCCTATAAATACCTGACATCCCTCAGGTATCTCTAAGCCCAATACATTCTAAACTTGCTCACACCCTTGCTGACTTAGGCATCGGAGTGTCTTTGCAGGTACCACCCCCCATTCATTCACGCACACAAGTCGGAAGGAGGTTCCAGCGCGCAAACCCGCTCGGAAGTTACCATCCGCAGACGATTGGGCCGACCAAATCCAGTCCAGTCCATTAATCTCCGGTTACCCACCGTAACAGGTAGGTTTGTTCCAATTTTTACTTGGCAAACATCATATTTTTTTTTTTAATTGACAACTATTTTTTGACATACAATAATTGCAAAAAAAGAGTCTACAATTACATAAATTCTGTTATAAAAATACCTTTTGAAAATTTTGAAATAAACCCAACCTTGTTGTAATTTAATATAAATAGATACTAAAAATAAAAATAAAATATTACTATACATTATATTTCTCTCACATTTAATCTTTTATTTTCTTGAAATGTATTTGATTTGAGGGTAATAATGACAATCGATTTTCATGGACCAGCTCCTCTTACATGTATCTCAAACCAAAGATACCCTTGACATTGTTATTTCAACAGATTGATATTATTTTTAGGAGTTTAATTTTCATACGCTGATAATATAAAATATTATATATATATATATATATATATATATATATATATATATATATAATTATAGTTATTTTTTTGGTCAACCCATTCACGTAATTAATATATAAAAAATATTTTTATTGATGTAATATTATATAATTAAATATATGTGTAAAATCACATTATACTGATAACGGATTAAAATTAAATTCTTCTTGTTAATTAGTTCATAATAGATATTTTTGTTGAAGAAATAATAAGATAATCATAAATTTTCCTCATGAATTTACAATAGAAAGGAGAGAGAAACTAATTCAAATTGCTCAAAAAAAATTTATTCAACTACTTAAATATTGATAATTTAAATTTCACTTTGTGTGTAATTTATTAGTCAATGAAAAATCGTTAAAGAAATCTTTTTTTTTTTTTTTAAGTATTTTCTAGCCCGACAGGCCAAAGATTAATTTGTCGCAGTACTGACTTCTATCTAAGGATTTGCTATTGGCTAATGGGTTGGTGCATGCACAAGGCAGAATTCAAATTCCAATACTTACTTAAGCGGACTAGTGAGCTAACCACTAGAACAATCCAACTTAATTTCGTTAAAGAAATTTAGATCTTTAACAGATTACTTTTAAAATAGTTTAGTTCATGATTTAACAGACGGAAACATTATGTTAAAAGAAGAAAAGGAGATAGAGGACAAGTGCTACAAGCCTACAACAACTACTTTAATTCTTTCACTTTTTACAAGATGCCAAGCAATAGAGATACTCCAACACCATCCACAACTAGATTCATAGTGAATCATGTGTATTGCAATAACACATAAAGAATTAAAGCAACCTGAAACATGAGATAAGGTTAAGTTTCATGAATCTATGCACATGTTAATCAGAGCTTTCTTTCTTTTAGTAAATAGTGGCAATGAAATGGCCTCACACATGCCATCCATGTCACGGTTCCACTTGCACCTATAAAGAAAAAGTTTGATATGTGATAACTCCAACACAAACTTCTGAACTTGAATGAATGAATGAATATCTAAAACTAGCATTCATTCTTCTCCAAAGATTTTTGCAATGATAAAATTACTTTGAAAATATCACAAAGATAAAAATATTTTTAAAAAATTTCAAAACATAACAAAAATAAAAACATCATTTCTTTTATAAGTGGCAAATAATTTTTATATTTGATGAAAAATTTGTGTATTTAATTTAAAACCTTTTTAAAATAATTTGATAATTATTTAAAAAATAGATCTAAAAAATTGGAACAAAATTTAATTTCTAGAGCTATTCAAGAAAGTAATCGCATAAAAATTTACTTGGTAAAAAATTATCAATTTTAAATATAAAAATACTTTATTTTTTTAATTATTTTTTTAATTATGTTTATAAAAAATTCATCAAAATTTGATCTCAAATATTTTTGAAAATACATATCTAATATTTATATTTTTTTGGTTAAATTACACAGTTGGTCTCTATACTTTCAGTGAAATTGCAAATTGATCCATACACTTTAAAAATTTATAATTGAGTCCCTAAAGAGAATTAAAATTTGCAATTTAATCCTCGCCATTCAAAAAGTGTTTCATTTAACAGAATATTCTCAGCATATTCTCTATTTTAAACATGTGAGCTGCACATGTTTGACAATAGGACTAATTTACAATTTTAGTGAAAGTATGAGACCAACTGTGTAATTTAACCATTTGAAAATGACAAAAAAATTTCTAGGCTATCTGAACCCACCCCGCCCTTTCCCAACTCTCTCACTCTCACTTTCTCACTTTCCAAACGACATCCCAACCCCCAGTGCTCTCTGTCTCTCACCTCGGTTCACTGTCGCCGTGCTGAATCCACCATATTTGTGCTCACGAGTTGAGTCTCGCCTCCTTCTTCCATCTCGCCTCTCTCATCCAGCAACTTTTTCTTCTCTTCTAATCCCAATACTGAACACCAATAAATGGAAGAGAACATTTCCAATCCCAAACATGTTCAAAGCGAACAATTCAATGTCTAAGAAGAAAATATAAACAAATCAACATAAAAATAGCAACTCAATTTATATCAGTGGATTCCACGCAACGACGGAGGCGAGAGGCACCGCAATAGTGAGCCTAGGTGAGAGACAGAGAGCGCTGGTGGGGTGCCGCTTTGGAAAGTGAGAAAGTGAGAGTGAGAACTGGAGAGAAATGGATCATCTCCATTTTTTTTAACACTTGGGAGAATAAAGTGTGATCTCTCACATTTAATTCTATAAGTGGGACCAAAATTAAATAGGAGAGAGAGAGCAATAAAGGGTGAGATTAAACACTGGACACCATCCAATTTTTTTTCATTGGAGAGGATCCACTCCCTAACTGGGGAGAGGCAGGGTAGGTTCAGATAACCTATGGAGTTTTTGGTCATTTTCAAATATTTAAATTACATCATTGGTCTCCACTCCCCATACTTTCATTAAAATTGCAAATTAGTCCCTATTGTTAAACATATGCAGCTCACATGTTTAAAATAGAGAATATGTTAAAAACATTCGGTTAAATCAAACATTTTTTAAACGGTGAGAATTAAATTGCAAGTTTTAATTCTCTTTAAGGACTTAATTATAAACTTTTAAAGTGTAAGGACCAACTGTGTAATTAACATATTTTTTTAATCTATAATGCACGAATATACAAGACTCTAAGATCGATATAAGCATAGTTTAATGGTCATGTTCATGTATATAGTTTTCAAGACTCAATGTAAGAGGAATGTAATACTGTCAGTCTGTCACGCTTCCAGTCTTTCACAATAAGCAAAAGCTTTAAAAATGAGTAACGCTTTCTACTTTGAGCAATGAAACGTGGGTTCCCCATTTTGAAAGTAATAATAATTACTAGTGTGGAGCTATTTTAGGTAAGAATGACATTTCTATTGTTCCATGGTTTCAGGGGGTACACTCCATTGCAAGGGATATATAGCCTGTAACATTATACATAGGGGATGCTTATCTGGGGATTCTGGGCTTAAAATAAGAGATTGATGCAAGAAATTCGTTTTAGTCATCATGGTTTTAAATTTAAGGCGTGCAAACCAATGGTTATATTGCTGAACTAGCTTACTTTGGATTTCCCATTTTCCATAAGAAATGTTACTGAAACTCGAGTAAGATTGATTTAAATAAATATCAAATGTAGGAAACATCGAGAGGTAAGGTACCTATTTGAAGCTAAAAGCTTTCTTTTAAATATTCTACAATAGATCAATGAGAGATCGTAAAACTTGTAACATACATGGAGATCGCAGTCATTGTTCTCACAAGGCATCACGAGAAGCAATTCGGGAAGTTATCGCATCTGCAAGTGATGAAACTCCAAGTTCGGGGGCAGATAGCTTGTAATGCTGAAAAGGAACGAATTAGAATATCATATAGTCTGCAGAAAACGACACAAAGCCATTAGAAATTAGAATTAGTGCCCTGCCAAACCTTTTGTATCTGGGATTGGTTTGCTCTTCCTTCCAGCTCCTCCAGTTCAATCTCTTTTCCATTAATGAGCTTCTCAATGGCTTTTATCTAGTGATGACACGGAGATCACTAAAGTTACACTTAAAAGGAAAAAAAAAGGTGTCCTACGTTATTTTAGAATTGTCTGACCTCATCAGGAGTAGCATCAAATCTAGCAGCAAGGATGTACGTCGTGTTATCTGAGATACCACATCGTTTCAAAGATTCACTAATCTATCAACAATACAAGCATAAGTTAGCCTACTTAATTGGAAAATGAACCAGAATCAAATACAAATGCATACTTACATGCTTGGACCCTGAGTAATTGTAAACAAGCTCTGAGTGAAGAGTGCGTGTGGTCAAAGAATCCCGTGACTTAGCTACAAGCGTCTTGTGCGCAGCAGCTAGAAGAGGAAAAACATCTGGAATCTGGTTCAGTTGATAATAATTGGAACATTAGAATGATGTAAAATGGCACATAAAAGCACTAGAGTCATGGTTATAAATGGAGCTGGGTATGACATAAAGCACAATATAAGAAACAATACAAGTAAAGCATTGAGGAATGCAACTTCTGGCTCCAATGTCCCAGCTTGCATACTTTCCAAGAGCTCCCTACGAGAAAACAAGAATTCCATCATATAATTTATCGAAGGGAAGGGAAGCAGGATCCCAATCCTTAGAATGAATTACAAATAGCAATATTTTACAATGTGTTCCATATATTTACTTTTAGTCTTTTACAGATTGATTGTATGAAATAAATAAGAAAAAAATTGCAAGTACCATTCTAAAACAGTTAGAATGGAGCAACTAGTCTATAAATTACCATTTCTAACTGCCGCAACACTAGTTTCACTAAACGCTCTTACTATCACAAGAAAAAGTGGAAAATTGAACTCTAACTACCATGAATTATAACTTTCAGTTGAAGTTATTCCTTCGGCTGCGTCTGAATACTGTCTCTGACACAAAAACAAAGAGAATACAAAAGCTCATTTGGTTGTGAAGAGAGACACACAATTTTTCTGTCTTCGACTTGCCATTGCGTATTTTAGTCTCAAAGGAAAATCCAAACACAACCTTATGATATGTCGTTTGGGTTGCTTTCTTTTAAGTTGATAAGTTTTCATTGTTAATTACAAAATTGTTACATTGTACTAATTACTTTCCTTCTTGTTCCCAAAATGTGAAATGAGTTCTAAGGAAATCGAAAGGAAGTACTCATAGATAAGAGTACCAGCCTTATATATACTGATGTAGTATGAAACATCAAACTGAAAATTACTAACTACCTAACAACTAACAAATTCTATCTCTTGTGTGCTAACTTACATTACTCTTCCTTATACAAATGAAAACAAGATATCGTTTTTGTAATTATCAAAGAAAACATATCACTGCGAAATCAAGACCCAAAAAATAAAAATAAAAATAAAAACAAAGCCCCTTATGATCTATTCGATGATAGCTACTTTGATGTTTACTGGACCAATCATGCACCTCCAATAACCATTTAACCTAATTAAATAGATAAACGAACAAAATGGTATTTTTAGACAACAATGCCTCTCTGATAGTTGGGTGACGAAAAGTCTCAATAACTTGAACAAATACAAATGTCAAACAAGTCAAAAATGCAATAATATCTTTCTTTCATTAACAACTAACAAGTAAAATTTTCCAATAACAAGTTGCTAATATTCCATAATTTAGAATTGTTTTTAGAATAAGAGAGAAAACCAGAGAAAAAGACTAACTTGGAATTGGTGACATCGGTGTAGAGTGCAAGAGAAAGTGTGGCTTCATTTATATTAAACACCTTCATAGTCTCTGCTTTGAATCTGCAAGGAAATTGGAACGAGAGAGCAATGAAGGCCACAAAAAGTTACGACCATTAAGCTTCAGCTATAGAACTGTCAAGCGAGATTCTCTCTGCTCAAAATCCAAAACTTCTTAACCAATATAAAAGAATGAAGAAAGTGTAATAATACCTTCTTCCAGTGAGGGTGACTCCGGCGGTGACGGTGGCGTGGCTCTTGTGGCTGCCGTACCCGATGCTGCGAACGATAAGAGTGACGTTTTGTTGAGGTTCTTTCACATTGAGAAACTACAGTACTAACTAGACTTTCAAATTGGGTGTTTTGGTAATTTAACTTTTCTTCCTTTTTTTTTCATTAATTTGTTTTTTTGAATAATGGGCTTTCCGAAATCTTATCCAATTGGCAACTGACAAAACTCAAAAATAAAAAAACTAATTATTTAACCAAAAAGTAATTAAATCGACTTTGTACTTTGGTAGTAATTTAAACCACCCATACTACTCATGACAAAAAAAAAAAAAACAACCCCTACTACTCCATGTCCCAAAAATTAAAAACCCATACTAGTGGTTTGAAAAATTAAACCGGTCACCAAATCATTCTAGCTAATGGTTTATTGGTTTATTAATCCAACCAATTTAATCAGTGGTTCAATCGAAAAAATCGTTTCAGAACAAAATAATAAATAAATTATAAATAATATTATAAAATATAATTATAATCTAATATAAATCTTAAATATCTTTCAAATTTAAAACATTACATGAAATGTCAACTAAATTTATATGATCTTATCAAAATACAGTTTCAAAAGTTAAATAATAAAAAGACCAATGGTGCAAATAGCAATAGTGCAACTAGAAATAATCATTAATCACTCCTAAATTAATTCAAAACAGAAACATAACAAATAATCACCCCTAAATTAATTCAAAACAGCAGCGTAAAAAAATCACTTATCACTCAAAATTCAAAACACTCAGTGCCATAAGTCCATAACAAAACAGCAGCATAAGTGCATAACAAGTTAACAACAGCAGCTTAACAAATCACTAATCAGTAATCACAAATTTCAAACTCAAATAAGCAGTATTACAAAACCCCAAAAAATCACAAATCACAAATTCAACTTCAAATCCCTGAAACAAAGTAACACAAACTTAACTTTTCACTAACCTAAAATCAGTAAATCAGTAATCACAAATTCCAAACTCAAATCAGCAGCATTACAAAAGACTTAAGAAATCACAAATCACAAATTCAACCTCAATTCTCTAAAATAGAGTAACACAGACTCAACTTTCCACTAACCTAAAATCAGTAATCACAAATTCCAAACTCAAATCAGCAGCATTACAAAAGGCCTAAGAAATCACAAATCACAAATTCAACCTCAAATCCCTGAAACAAAGTAACAGAATCAACTTTCCACTAACCTCAAATAAGTAAATCACAGTTTCATTAACCTTCCACTGACAGCAGGAAGACGACGGCGGGACGACGAAGATACGACGGCCAGACGACGAAGACACCACGGGCACCAGCTAGAGGCCTCGAGCAGCGATTTCACCTGGGAATAGAAGACGTGCCGAGCTAGAAAGGGAAGACGCCACGGAAAAGGAGAAGGAAGAGGCCGCGGAGACAATGACACAGACGAACGGCAAAGACGGTTCCGTCCAGGAAGCTGAATTTTTGGATTGGGAAGGAGCTAGGGCTTGCTCTTGCTGTGTGTTTCGTCCAGGAAGCTGGAATGAGCTGGCGTCCCATTTGGTTAGTGTCCATGTCCATCAGAGACATGGACACGGTGACACATGTATATTGTTTGTTTAATGAGACACAAAATTATCATAGACACGATGACACACACATGGACACAAAATACATGTTTTTTGTGTCTCACCTTTAACTCGTGACACAGATTTGAGATATAGACACAGTTTTTTATTTTCACGTTTATCCTTGTTATCTTTTTTTTTTATTTTCATTTATACCCTTCTCCTTTTAACCCTAATTCACTTCTTTTTCTCTTCTTTCTCACCTTCTTCCTCATTGCCTCCTTTCTTCCTCCATGCCTCCCACCCCAACCACCGTCTCACCTTCTCTGTCCCTCTCCACCGCCTCCATTCCTTTGTCCTTTCTTGCCGCCTCTTCTCCTCCTCCTCTTCCTCCTCCTCCTCCTCCTCTCCACTGCCTTTACTAAATCCACTGTCGCCGCCTCTGTCGTGCCTCCCTCTCCCTCTCTCAATCTGCCTCATAGATCTACCTTGGTCTCTCTGGCTCTTCCAATTTCGCCTCCGCTTCTCTTCTACAATTCCTCCGCCTCTCTTCCTCGTTGCCAGATCCATTTAGTTCTCTATTTTTTTAATTAATATATTATTTATTTATTTTTTATTTAAATGTTAATTGAAAATTGTGTTTATATATTAAATTAGGTTGGATCTAAATTTTTAATTTATTATGTGTTTATTATTATTAATAGTTATAATTTGTATTGAAATAGTGGTAGAGAGGTGGTTATGGTGGTTTTAATGGTGGTAATTTGAACTGAAATAATGGTAAAGAGGTGGTGTTGATGGTTGATAACATTGTCATTTTGTTAAAATGGTAAATTACAAATAGTGTTATGTCCTTGAGTATCAAATAAGTTCTCAAATTTTATGTGTCATTGTGTCTATGTCATTTTGTGTATTTGTGTCTGTGTCTTATTTATCTCCACCCACTAACCAAACGAAGCCTGGGTGTTTGGTGGCGTGAGGGACTGAGGGGGTAACTCGAGTGGGGGTGGGAGGGTTTTTTTTTTCCTTAACAAATCAAAACGACAGCGTTTCATATGAACCATTCGGTTCCTAGACCGGTCCAACCGACAAGTTACCGGCCGGTTCAGTAGTTTTCTAGCGGTTTTGTCATTAGCGGTTTTAACAGAAGGATCAGACTTTTTTTAATTGAACTGGTTCGATCGATCGGTCCGGCTCGATTTTCAGAACATTGCTACTAGCTGGCTCACTGGCTGTGATTAAAGAGCTTTGCAATGTGTGTCAATTTGAGTGATCAACTCACTCATCCGTTTAAGTAAGTAGCAGAAGTTCGAATTTCATTTATATATACAATAATCTATTGACCTAGAAAAATTTTAACTTTTGGCGGGTGCTTTTCAATATTATAGTGTTAGAGGGAAAGTAAATATTTTCTTTGATATGTAAAAGTGGCTACGTGCAAGAAGACAGCAAGAAAAAATAATACTTTGCTACCTAGACACCAAGATGATAAGGCGAAACATGATGGTAGACAAAATTATGAAGATCCGTTCACATGCTCGACACAAATGTCACTAAATACTCTCATAGAAGTTACAGCTTAGATATCTAATAACTTACGTACAAATTATTTTTCTTTTATTTTTTACTAAAAATACTATGAAATTAGTTCTAAGTAGATTATAACATCTATGTGTATATTTCCATCACAAAATTAACTATAGAATAATATTAGGAAAAATATATGGAACCAACTCTTAATCAGTAAAAAATGAAACAACTTAATTAATTATAATTATATTAATAATTAATTTTAAATTTTTTAAATTTAAAATTTAAAAAATTTAAAATTGATTAAATAAACCTAATTAAAATCTATAAAACCCTTTCTCTTCTCTCTCACATTAATCTATCTATCTCCAACAACCACACACAGACTTCTCTTTCTCACCGTCAGACCCTCTTCACTGGAAGTGAGCATTTTTAATGAAATTGGTTTTGCATATTGGATAGTTGCTATCATTGGTGGTGGAAAAAGGAAAATTGATCTGTATGCCTATATCTTCGGAGCTGATTTGGTTATTTTTTTCTTAGTTACTATTTTTTATCAGTTAATTATGAAAGCTAACAGTGAGTTTCTTGAAGTCTATCAACTTGAAAATTAGTTCCAGAAGATTTTGTTTTAGTTTTGATAGTATTTTTTTTCATTAAAACTCACATTTTTCAGTCTCTCATATTTATATAAATTCACATCTATCTATTCACTCGTGGAACGAACTTAACCTGTAGGTTGTCTTTTTCTTGATCGTACTTGATCGCATCATATACCTATGTTCATTTGCAACAGTGAATGTTATTTTGTATTTATTCGACCTTATTCTCTTTATATATTTACAGGAATTGTTTACTTGAAACTAGTTAGAAGATACACCATTGCAGATAGGTTGAAATATGAAAGGCTTCATAATAAAGGCATTGATTCCTCCATGGTGAGTGAAGGTTTCAAACAGTCGAAATAATCTACCATAGTTTCAAGTGAATGAAGATTTTAGATCATGAACAATTATAAAAATATAAAAAAAAACATTCATTTAATATGAAAAAAAACATCCTAATGCTTAACAAAAGAAATATCTAATTATATTTTGACAAAAATAATTAGATATCTATAAAAATTTAAAAAAATTATGAAATTCTTAAAGAAATAGAAATATTTACATTTGCAATACAAAAAAATTCAAAAAATATATAAAAGAACATCCATTTAGTATGAAAAAGAAATATTCTAATACTTAATAGAAGAAACATCCTAATGCCTAGCATAAGCACCATTCACGTAGAGGTTTTGGATTCACCCAGGCATTTGGCTGGTTTTTGTCTGATACCCTCTTGGTTCCCTAGCATTGTTGATAATATTATAATTATTAAAATATTATTAGAGTCATTAGTAGTTGGGAGTTAAGTTAATAATGGCTAATAGTTAGTAGATGGATATTTATGAGATTAGTTGGTAATATCTCTACTTGTATCATGTCACAACTCTAACACAACAACTTCATACATAATATTATCTTCTTATTTTACTCTTCTCCCAGAAATTTAACATTTAACATGGTATCAGAGCTATGGTATCCTCCTTGAGGAGAATAAGCTATTAGTTTTTCGGTGAAAAATCATCGTACTTTTTTTTACTCAAATATTGTTCATCTATAATTTTTTTTGTTCTTGTTACTGATTTAATACTTTCTCATCTCACCAAATAATTTATCCTTTTTGTCTTGTCCTTCCGAGTTCAACGGAACCAAAATTATGGTCATTGAGAGCTGAAACGCACCTTCACACGCCTCTCAAAGTTGGTTGTCACTATCACTTCTTCTTCTTCATTCCTTTCAATATTTTTATCACAGTAAGAATTTAATTACAAAATCTAATATAGTATAAAGATTAATTAAAAAAAATAAAACATAATAAAAAATTCGATAAAACTACATAGACGAACATAATAATAATCTATCTTTAATTAATATATAATAGGAGAGTAGTAGTAGGTTCAATGCTTGACAAGTGTTCAGCTCTAATAATCGACAAGTGGTATGTCTGCATTCATGACAAGTGGCACACTATAAAAACTAATAATAATCAATATTATATGATTATATGATGAATGAAAGGAAAACATGAAAGAAACAAAAACCTGAAAGCTGTCAATATTCAATACACCAGCAGAAACTAGGCGGGATATTTGAAATTAAAATCAAATTTAAATTCTTTTCAGTTCTCACTCAGCTCACTCAGTCTCATATCTCACCGGTGGGCGCGTTCTTTCCCTTTTGGATCAGAATTTGAACTTGAGCATTTGAAATAGGGTAACTGGGTAAGAGTGAACAAATTTAAAATTAGTTTTAAAAATCAAATCTTTCCTTGATTTCTTTCAATCTCTCTTTCTCTTCTTTCTTTCTCGCGCTCTTTTTGTGGTTGATTTTCTCTTATCATCTTCTTCGTCCATAACGACGACGTCGTAGAAGTATTGGACAAGTCACAAGCAAGAGAGTTGAAAATCAAGAAGAGGAGAGGAAGATCTAACAGACGAGGAGGCGGAGGAGGAGATGCAAGCTTCAGGAGCAGAGGCGAACAGAGATTTCACGGTGATTTCAGAGCCGGCAGAATGGGGAAGAAGCAGCACAGCAAGGATAGGATGTTCATCGCACCCCCTTCAAGCAACTTCCTTTCTGTTACTGCGCGTAACTACTCTCCCTCTAACTCTCCCAAAGCTTCCTCCTTTTAAGTTAATTATCTCTTCACCTTATACTTTTTTAACAATTCAGGCTTTCATTTACTCCGTTTGAATATCTGGTGTGCACAACTGATGGGAGTATATGATAAATTGGTTTGAAAATTTACTGGTAAGTCATCACAAGTGTTTTTCTTAATCGAAAGTTAATGAGCTGTTATATGATAAATTGGGTTTGCAAATCGGGTGCAAGAACATAATCCCGTAGCATAATCGCGTGCAAATTATGAGTTACTGTAAGCCATCACTCTATCTTAATGGTGAATTTTAATTGCATGTCTATTAATATATAATAGGAAAGTAGTAGTAGGTTCAATGCTTGACAAGTGTTCAGCTCTAATGATCGACAAGTGGTATGTCTGCATTCATGACAAGTGGCACACTATAAAAACTAATAATAATCAATATTATATGATTATATGATGAATGAAAGGAAAACATGAAAGAAACAAAAACCTGAAAGCTGTCAATATTCACTATCTTAATGGTGAATTTTAATTGCATGTTTCTTTGTATATCGTTTTCTTCATTTTTTTAGGAAAGAATATTCATGATTGAGGAATAGAGCTGTGTTTTTTTCTTCTCCTATTCTTTTCTGCCATTAAATATTTTTTTTATTGAAATGCAGCGTCTTGAGTAAAATATTAACGAAGTTATTCAGACTAGGATGATGGAGGTAACATGTTTGTGAGAACTTTGTCCTTAACTAATGTTGAATGGTTTAGGGTTTATTTAAATATAGCATCCATGTCACCACCTTAATATTTAATATAACATTTTTTGCATTTTGGTTAACATGAGGACGTTAAACTTTGATGCAATTTCTGTTCTTCCTGTAAGTTTGTGACTTGAAAAAATATATATTAAAAAGAGATTATAACATGAAGTTAAGAAAGAAAAAACCTCAAACAGCTCAACCTTTGTTGTTTTTTCCCTTTATTCTCCATTAACCTGATTTTTATCAAGTCTACACTCTACATATACTGAGATACATGTATTTCCAGTTTTGTAATAGTGATAATGACTTTCTTGAAGTATTCACTTCTAAAATTCATACATTTTCTCAACTATTCATCTAAAATCATGTTTTGAGATCCGTCTTTTAAAAATCATATTGTTGACTATAGATAAAGTACTATTAACATTGAGAATTTCTGATCTGTCCTCTGATCAAATGATATTGGATTATGGATAAAATTTAATTTGTGCATTTGATAGTTGTTTATTTATTATGTTGGATAGCTTACAAGGGAGCCAGAAGCACCAGACAGGGCAGTGGCTCAATGGCATCTCTGGAAGAGCGTAGTGGCAGAATGGTGTGCCGCACTTGAAGAGAAGATTAGGAGATCTCGATGTCGGCAATGGTGGAATGATGCGACAAAAGAGGGGAGCACACAGACAAGCTTTTGGTGGTTTGAAATCACTCCCTCAAAGCATCAGAATGAGTTTCCATCAATGCCTCCTGTAAACTTAGCTTACTCTATCCAATCTGATACAATTGAAAATGAATCATATCAAAGCTCCCCAAAGTACCCTAGCAGACAAGTATTATTCTATCATTTCATTTTTAGATTTTGATTATATTTTATTATACTTTTTTCTATCCTCTTCTGTACTCTTGATATTTCTATTTATTTGGGTTTGATGCCTGTAGTCAGCAGCCCTTATTCTATAACATATAGAGAAGAAAGAATAAACATTAGTATGTTATATCCATTTCATTTTAACTAATTGGATCCAATACTAAAATAACACACCTTTATGGATTTGTACCCACCATCACATTGTTAGAAATTCTTCATTTGGTATGTCAATCCTCTCATCACTAACACTTCACATATGCCAATATAAATTTTCTTGAAAGATGTTTTAAGTTCTTAATTTATTAGCTGGAATAAAAAGGATTTGTTTTTGGAAATTCTGTAAGAGATAATTTTGGATTAATGAAGATCATCAAGTAATGCAAAAAATAATTCTGTAAGAGAATTTTTTGCTGAAATGTGAACATGAGTCATGGTGTTGTGCATGTCTTTGGTTCAAGGGAGGCTTACCCTTCAAAAGCAGTGCGAACTGAGTTACTTTGAGCATACTTTCGAGTACTGGTAAGTGGTAACTAAGAGCTTTGTCCTTCTCTTTTGCTTCTATAAGAAAAAATTAAAGAGAAAAAAAAAAACAAAGAATGCTCTATTTTGTGCATACTTTTAGGTAAAATGTTTTTGTTAAAGCTGTTCATCTTGGATTGTTTCTGATGTTACATCATTAATGCTATTAACTATGTTTATATCATATGGATTAATTCTGTGAATTACAAATTTTTTGAGTGCCAAAATTTTTTTTCAATAGAGATTTGAGAAATTACATGTGTATTTATAAACTACTCTATGAACTCAATAAACAATTTGATTTGAGTTTCAAAATGATATTTTTTTTAAAATTACATGGCATAGAGAAAGAAAGGATAAAAACATTTGGATGTTATATATATATTTTGTTTTTAATATGCCCCAATCATCACAATTAGCAATTCTTAATTGATTAGTTGGTTTTAATTAACTGGATTCTCCACTAAAATATATTTATGCTCTGCTCTTTATTATGAAGTTCGAATATATCTTTTGTTTTGCGTTAACAAACTAAGACTAAATTCTAATTTATTTTGTGTTTTTCTCTAATAAAAAATATAAGTTTAAATTTATATTTCAGTAATAAGATTCAATGCATATTCATTAAGTATTTCCCCAGACGAATGGCAGAAAAATGTGTTATATGCATCTCATTCTGGACTTATTTTCAAGTGTTAACACCAACAAAATGGGAGAGATTAGAAAATGTTTGCATATGTTTTTTTTCAAAAATAAAATAAATTGTGCCCTTATATTGAATTCAACCACTACGAGGTCGTGAATATTATATGCATCACTTTTGTATATGCTTTTCCTTTTAATATTTAAAGTGATAATCTATTATGGTGCTTGGTAATTTTGCAGGAAGTTTTCATATTTTTGTAATTAGAGGACTTGCGAGAGATAGTGAAATCCAAGAGGGTAGTGTTCTGGAAGCTGAAGTTGAGCTGTTCAAGAAGTTTTTAGAGACAAGTGAGTGATTTGTATATTTATCCAAAAGTTTTATTTGTTTTGGACATTGATTTTATATGTTATTTTGAACTTTGCATTTGGCCTTCATGTTAAAAGTTTTTTATCTTCATCATTGGTTAAGGAATCTATTTTTTTTTTTATTGGTGCCTTTTATATTAATCAGGTGGACCTTTCATAAGTTCCCTATTCTATTTTAGTTAATTTTCAATATTTTTATGTGTATTTATTATTTGTTACCATTTTGGATTTTTATGTTCTCCTCCATGATGGGGCTGGAAATATTCAAAGTGTTAGGAATGCTATAGTTTTAATATTAATTCTTTTATGATGTTCTTAGTATGCTTTTGATAACTTCTGCTAAGCCAACTTGATAGAGAATGTGAATTCCTAGACACAGAAGAGGATAATAAATGACAATCTTCTAATTGGTCTTCAAAAGATGAGTTGTGTTTCGGTATGGGATTTATTTTTTCTTTCATATGAATTTATTATATCATTGTGAAATATTCTTATTTCTTTTCATATTCTATACTTTGGATCTTTCAATATTTTTTATGTTTTTCGTAAATCTGTATATAACATAAAAAAAGGAAAGACAATGAGAAAAGAAAAAACAATATAATACTTGAATTATAAAAAGAGAAGACAGTGAGAAAAGGAAAAATAAGATAACACTTGAATTTTATCTTCTTTCTGAAACTATGCTACCTTTGTTGTGGCATATACTAGACAAATGTAAGTTGATGTAATGTTCATGGTTGATAATATTTGTGTGAATAAAAGAATTTTGGTGTTGGACAACAAAATGTTCAGATTTTTTGGAGAAAAAAGAGATATTGACCCAAGCTGCTGATGCAAAAGTACATAGTAAGTGTTAAATATAACACTTTTTGTATATTTTTTATTTTTAGTCTAGAAGTTTTTGACAAAAAGTTATGGAAGATAAAAAAAATTATTCATGACTAAATTGTATGATTGATGGTGTAATATTTTGAGAATAAATTATTAGTTTATCTGATTTTTTTTTGGATTTGTTCATGATGTGTTTGAACAAATTGTTTTTTGTTAGCAGTTTAAACATGTGATGCTTTGATGAGATGGTTTTATGTGTGATTTTAGGATTTGGTTTGAGATAAACTCAAATATTAACTATTCGGATTCTATTTGGAAAAGGCAGTTTTGATAGTGTTGAACAGAAAGCTTAGCAGTTATCTCAACCTTGCTAAGACCTAAGATGTTGGCAAGAAGGCGAAGTTGTCTCTTATTTAGTTAATTGTTGGGTATTGTTCATTTGAAATTTTAAACATTTATCAAAGGAAGACTCTTAAAATTTAGGAAAAAAGAGTCAATATAATATTGCTGGTGGATCAAATAAGCTAAATTCTTTTCTGAAAATTACACTTTGATAAGTAAGATTGGATAATGTATGAGGACATATACGAAACAAACAAAGGAAAGTGACCCAAAAATTTGATTCATGTGAATTTCTTTCTAACGAATGATTGGTATAATTTATGCACAACAAATTTGCATTGTGCCTTGGTATCTTATTGTATTTGTATTGCGCCTTGGTCCATTTTTGGGGTTTAGAGTGACTAGAATCTTCATTTTCTGACAACTAATTTGTATGTCTTTTGGTGTAAATTTTGTTGGCTGATCCATGATAAAAAAAAATTTATCATTCAATAAACCTAAAAAGTATATACTTCATTGTTTAAAAGCGTTGATAATATCTAGATAAGATTTTTTATTTAATTGAATTGAATTTTTATGAACATGGAATTGTTTATTTTTTGTTTATAGCTTAAACATGTGATGAGTTGATGAAATAATTTCACTATAATACTATTTATCTCAAACAAAATTTGCTTATGAATGCATCAAACACTTATCGTATAATGTGCTAAAGTATCTATCTATCTATCTATCTATATATAATAAGAGAGTAGCACATGATTGGTTGTTTGACAAGTGTCCAACTTATATAATCAACAAGTGTCTTATTTAAATGATTGACAAGTGTCTTGCTTATTCAAAATAAAAAAAAGAAATCAATACAGGATAGTATAGAATAAACTACTATTGGATCCGAAGTACATGGTGGATAGGAAGCGGGAATTTGAATTTCAAATTCAAAATCATTTTGTTCCAAAATAATTCATTCTCTTTATCCTCAAAGAAGATGAGACAGAGTTGGAACTCTTGGTAGGGAAGAGTAGGTGACGAAGTAGAGAAGAAAACATGGAGGTGACGAAATGAAGAACGACGGAAGGAGTAGTGGTTGGTGATGACAGTGACAGTGAGAGATAAGGACGCTAAGATCGAGAGAAAAAGAAAGAGGAATGAGGCAACAGGCCATTGTCGCGGTTGGTTCCGCAGGAATGCGTCCACCCTATGATGGCATGGTAGCCCTTCCTTCGCGGTCAGTAGCGGGTTCTGCGAATGCGATGATCCAGTTCCTTATGACGTCGATGTACTTCAGGGATCTGGACGGTGCTCCTATGGACGTTTTAATTCTGATGCACATAGTAATGCTTAAATATGTGGTCTTATATATTTAACAGAAAAGGTCTGTTCAGCCAAAATTTGAACTAGACTAATATTTTCTTTTTGTTGCAGGCAGTGCTTCCATAGCAACGCTAAGGAAATTGGCTTCATTAAGGTATCTCTGTCCCTAAACTTGATCTTCAGTAAATGTATTTATAGCAATGGAGTGAGCTTGGGATTATTGACTGCAAGGGATTTCTAATGACCACTAACTTCTCTCCACCTCTTTTCTCAATCTCTCCTCTCTTACACCAGGATCTCCTCCGGCGTTTCCATCAAAGCAGAGAAGAAGAAAACATGACGGTGAAGAGGGGAAGCATGACGGAAGAAGGAGAAGAGGGTGGAGACAGAGGTGGCTGTGACAGATAAGAAGGCTAGATCGAGAGAGAAGGGAAGAGGAGACAGGAACTACAAGTTCGACTACACCTATCAGGTCCCATCTCACAGATCCATTCCAACTCTTCAATGTCAGCATTTGATTTGATCACTTCCTGTTCAAAGCGTTGATTTTCTAATTAATTAAATCATATATTAGATCATTTGAATATTGTGATTCATCCTCGCTCCATCTTTACTATTCTCTGGCTGAGGGAATAAACTGCAACATCATTTGTGGTTTTTTGTACATTTAGGGCTTATTCTTATGTGAAAAAGGAGGAGAAGTAAATGGATCCATTTGTTTAGTTTCAAGTCTTTCCTGCTTTTTTTTCGGGATGAAAATTTTGCCTAAATTCTATATAAACCCAGGCAAATTGAAAGAGTTTCATTTCATGAATAATATTGTAACTAACTGAGATTATTCTAATTGTTTTTGCAGTAGCACAAGTTCTGTTAACAATTCAAATGCTCAAAGATGAGGTAATGCAGTTCTTTAATTTGGTGTTTCTATTCTTTTTATTTTTACTTTTGCATTTTTGTCTCCACAAATACAGAAGCATATCATTGGTGCATGAACTAATAATCGTTTTTGCATTTGTAATAGTATATAAAAGTCGTCGGCAAAACAGCTTTCAAAACTGTGTATCCATTGCTTTTGCTTCCTTAATGTATGTGTTTCTTTTAGTTGTAGTAATCCACACCTTTTTTCCTTCCACTGATAACTAATGCTTTGAGGAGCGTCCATGCTTTGTTGCCTTTGTATTGTTTTAACATCTTTGATTTGGTTCTTTTAGGTGCAAGCTTTGTTTGATGATGCTGGAAAGCGTATTGATTTAGCCACACCCTTGCCACACCCTATACCGTACAGGTTTGTTAATTATTAGTAAAAATGAAGGAATGATGTGTTGCTAGATTTTGAAATGATTCAAACTCATTATATCATGCATATTGGCTGGCTTGACATTTTCTTGATCTGCAGTTGACATTGCATCCATTTACATGTGCGCATTGAATTTAGGTTGTACAAGATTTGGTATTAATGATGGGAAACTTTTGAGGTGCTCATACTACCGAAATTTGGTTGGAGCCTGGATGACAGATATATCGGTAGAATTATCTTTCCTTGATCTGTTATTTTAGTGGCACTTTACTGGGTTTTTGAGTGCTAAATTCACGATTTTCAATTGAGAAGTTATATGTTATTTATTAATTGCTCTAGAAAATAATAAACAAATAGTTTTGAGTTTTGAAATGATATAATTTTAAATTCTATGACTTACAGAAGAGAAAGAATAAACATTTGTATGTTATATCTATTTCATTTTGACAAATTAGATCCAACACTAAAATATATTTTAGTGTTTTGGAAATGCATCCACCATCACATTGTTAGGAATTCTCAATTGATCAGTTGCGTTTTGTTAATTGCATTTATTAAGCCCTGCCTCAACAAATCTTGGATTTGTATTTTTTTAATGCTTTTAAATTTTACCTACATGAAACAGTGATGTATGATAGGGTGCCGGAGTTTAGATAAAGTGTGATGGAATTCAAAGGTCTCAAGAACAAAGCTCATCCATTCCTATTCACCTGCTTCTATGAAATTGGTAAAATTTAAAATTTATATGTATTTAGCTTATAATAAACTAAGTGGTGAGTTTACGGTCCCTTATCATTTCATATGTAGCTTTGGTCTATAGAAGTTTAGCATTGTGAGTTATCATATCTTATGTCTTATTGGCATATTTTGGTAATTTTGGATGGTTTATGGGAGAAACAATTAAAAAGGAGTAAAAGAAACTATAGAACACATATTACTAGCATTAGGAACAATATTTAAATGATTTATTGTGAATCAAATTGATTTCTTATCTTAAAGCATGCTATTGGTACACTTTTGATATTACAAAAGGAACTTTCTCCAATTCAAGAATCAAGTCACATGTGCAGTTGTTCCACTTAGAATATTGATTTTTGCTTTGTGGTATAGCATTGGGTTAGTTTTACCCATTTCTTGCTTTTAATCACTTTAGATGTCATTACTTAATCAAATCGGAAAGCCCTTGATTTCTCCTTAATGAATTATGACGCTTATGATTGATGTGAAAAAATTTTCATAACGGCATAATTTGCTATATCTATTGGAGATGTTACAAGAATGAAAAATATCTAACACTTCTGGTGGTACATGGGCAGAACATCTAGAGAGGAGTAAAAACTTTTGCATCATCATTTTAACATTTTTATTCCAATACAATGATAAATAAACACTTCAGGTTTATTCCAATGCACCGGATGGGAATGAACCATTGGCTTTGGACATGGGAAGCATGGGGAAGGTCAGGTATAGATTAATGGATAGAGCATACGAAGATACTGGAATGCTGCGAATGAAGGATGGTTAGTTCACAAAGAAGGACATGTTTGTTGTGGTCTCCGAAAGAGCCTATATGATTATCAATTGCATTCTCACTCAATAAAAATTTTATATTATATATTATAGAGACCTTTACTTTTTTTAAATACACAGAATGTGAATGCAAGTGATCTCAAATCCAACTGTTTGATGTGTTTTGTGCTCATTGCAATATTGTGCAGGTTGTTAGGGATGGTCTTTTGATGTCTAATGCAGTACTAGAGTATGCGTGTAATGTTCTTCTTAAGGTAACTGATTATAAGAAATGAACACACCACTATGGCTGCAACACTTTCTCCTTTGTTCTTACTCTGCCTTTAAAAATTATGAGATAGAAGCGTAAGTATGAACATACTGTTTTTCAAAATTTCTATATGATCTTTGATGCAATTTTTGTTCCTCCTTAAGTTTGTAACTTAAAAATCCTTTGATTAAAAGGAGATTAGAACATGAAATTAAGAAAGGAAAAGCTCAAACATATAATGGTATATGGATAAAATTTAATTTGTTCATTTGATAATTGTTTAGGGTATATTTATTCCCTTTTGTTGTTGGATAGCTTATTGTGTTTGTCTTCTATTAACTATATTGCTGATTTTTTTCCTGTTTTCGTATTTTATGTCATTTCTTAAAGAACATCTGAGGTGGTGACCTACAATTGCAAGTAAAATTTTTAGTCTCTATAATTCTTTGTTGTGGTCTCCGATGGAGTCTTTGATTATGCCAACAATGTCCTCCAGGTAACACTATCCTTTATAATTTCCTTTTGTTTCCATTTGCATTTATGTTGTTATTAGAGGAATGAAAAGATTGCTGCCTAGGATGGTGGATATTGATTCTATATAAAGAAATTGACATTCTACATTTTATGCCTCATTTGACATCATTGATAACATTTTTATCCAGTTCAATAATATATTTAATGTTATATAGACCTTTTCAATTTTATCGGTACTTCCATCCTCATCATCATAGAGTTCATGAGGAAGTTCAATAATATTTATTTGGGTTTGATACCTGTAATCAGTAACCCTTAATCTATAACATATAGAGAAGAAAGAATAAACATTTGTATGTTATATCCATTTCATTTTAATTGGATCCAACACTAAAATATATTAATGCATTCTGAATTTGCACCCACCATCACATTGTTAAGGATTCTTTCATTTGGTATGTCAATTCTCTCACCACTAACACTTCACATATGCCAATATAAATTTTCTCGAAAGATGTTTCGAGTTCATAATTTATCAGCTAGAATTGATTTCAATAAAAAAGATTTTGTTTTGCAAATTACAATGTTGAAGTATTTGATTATCATATCTTGAAGGTTTATGTAATTTCTGTAAAAAATTTAATGAACATGGAGTAGTTTGTTTTTTATCTGAAACTTAATCATGTAATATTTTGATGAGATGGTTTAAAACAAACCAAACCATGGAGCAATTTCTTGGACTATTAGGAGTCCAAGAGCAATAGCAGAAAGTTGGAGATGCTACTGCTCTTGAAGTTAGAGTTGTTTCTCTTAGAAATGCTCCCGCTCTTGAAGTTGTTTTTTTTATATATATAATTTAAAGACATTTAGTTAAAGCTATTTATAACAACAATGATTTTTCTCAGAGGCTATAGCTTTTTTCTTTTCTAAACAGAAAATGTTGTTCAGAGGTGTAAAATAGCATCATACTTAAAATAAGCATAGTCATTGTTGTCTATTGACATCTTATATAATTTAGTAGCTTTGACTTTTATAGATTTTTTTTATTACTTTAAATTTGGATTTGCTTTTGGTTTTGTTAAGTAATTTGAAAACTTTCCTTTTTTAAGGAACAATTTTCCTGACAATGCTCAAGGTGTGAAATCTGCTGCAAAGTGCTTTGACTGAAGTTGCACCTGCAAAAGCGGTATAAATGATTCATCTGCTTAATTGCTATTTTTTACCCTTTTTTTGTTTATATTAGATCATTTATGTCTCTTCTTTAAACGTTCAGTGTAATTCTTGGTTGGCACTCTTTAAAATTTAACTAAGTTTATATGTATTTAACTATTTTTATTCTCTTTTTTTTCTATAACTAACTTTTGTATATTTGTTTTTGAATTTCCTTTAAAAATGAGTTTTCTACCATATATAAATATTGAAAACTCAAGGGCACATAAATAATGCAAACGGTTAAAGTCATGTATTACATGCAGTATTTTGTGAATATGCAGCAATAATAATAATAATAATAATAATAATAGTTCGTAAATTATCGGCTTTAATTTTCTTTTTCTTCTACTATATATGCATGATGAATGTAGCTTAGCTTTTTAATTTTTATTTTGTATTGTGATTTTTATTAACTCAGCATATCCATTGCTGCAGTTTTATGTTGCGTTCGTTGGCAGTTTTTTAATTATTGAACCATGCTCTTTACTATTTTCTGTAAGTCTGTAACTATAACTTGAAAATTATATAGATTTTTTTTCTCTATTGTGTAAAATAAACATTTTTTAGTTAACTAATTTAAAAATAGGTCACTACGTGTAAAACAAATATTTTTTACATTTAGTTAAATAATTGATTATTAGCATTTTATTAGAGAAGAGATCATGAACTTAAATTCTATGGTGATTCCATTAGGGACAAGATTTATGTGCCCTTTGATGTCATGACTCACTTCATATAAGGACAAGATTTAGGACATTTTTGTTTGAAATCCAAAAAGTGATATTGGATAGTTTTTAACTCAAGTTATTCTGTATTTATGTTCACTTTCAGGCGGCAGAATTTACAATGTGAATATCAGAAGTAAATCCTTCTCTTGCTAAGGAGGCATTACAGGAATTCACGAATATGATAACCAATCTAGAAATCAAACAAGAAGATTTGAAGTTGAAAGTAAAGCGCAGGATAAAATAGTAGAACATGATGTTTTTTGAGCAAATCATTCGTTCTAGGAGACGGTTTATGCAAGCTTGAGTGTTAAAGTTGAAAACAAGAGAACTTAAGTAATAAAGTATGGATTATGCAAAAATCTAAACGTGATCAAGTTAGTGTTACACAAAATATTTTAACATTTAAAAATATTTTATTTTTACTATATGTTTCTTTTTCTTATAGTACTTACTTGATGTTGTGAAAAATGTAGTATCACTATTTTTAGCATAAATTGCTCAGTGGATGAAAATTTCAACAAATTTCTTAGTTTTAGTTTATAATTAGCATTTTCAAAAGTTGTGAAAGAAGTTGCAATAACTTTTAAATTGATCGCATACTAAGTTTTATTTAGAAACGGAGTTGAAGCAACTAAATAAAATATTTTAGTATGATTAGTTTAGTAAATCTTAAACATAATTTAATATTTCTAAAGCATATGTATTTATTATTTTTTGTAGTTATGTCATAGTAAAAAATTGTCATAGAGAAATTGTCACAGAAGCTGTGTGCATGTGAGAATATAATTACAACTTTTATTAGCATATATATGAAGAAACAAATTTGTTGGTCTATATGGAATGAAGAAATAATTTTTATAATAGGAAAAAAAGGTTTGTATCCTAACAACTAGAGAATATAAATTAACAAACATAATTTTTTTTCTGCGTTTTGTCTGATTCAAAAGGCAGTTGGGATTAAAAAACAATGACTATTAGATCAATATGGGTATTATAAGATAAAGAAAATGATTAATACATGTATAAACTTTTATATTCATGCATTATGTATTTAAATTTGTCACGAGGTTAGTTGTTTTTTTGAAAAGAAGAACCTTTTTTGTGTCTATATAAGAGGATGTGGCTATTTTCGAAAATGAAAATAGTTGAAGAAGTAAAAAGTTTTTGATTTCTTTTGTTAAAAATTAAATGCATAATGCAATAGTATATTCCTTAACTTGCAAATTAATATTTGAATATGTATATAAAAATTTATTTATATATTTATATGAAAAAAAATAATCCAACACATATAAATAAAATAACATAATTGATATATATACATTAGATCATAAATATATTAATGTTTTTATAAATAAACTATATATAAATACAATAAAATAGATTTTGTATATGACCCGGGCGTAGCCCGGGCTTTACACTAGTAATAATAATATTTATCAATGTTTCATCTAGTCGAGCATTCATCACTAATGACGAGTTTCAAGCCTAAGTTTTTAGGTCCCTAGATAGAAATCAAGATATTGATGATATATTTTTCATCTTAGGATAATTGATTAGGAAGGATTTTTGGTGATTCCGAGTTAAAATACCAATAGAGGTTAATTTTTTTTTCACCTTTTAGAGTAAAGAAAAAAAAGAAGGTATCGTGGAAAGGCTTCTAATTTAAAATACATTTAAGGATAAATGTTGATCGGATCGAATATAACTAAAATTTCGATTCGATCTGATTTGATCCGCATATTTGCCAATCAGATCGGATCGAATATTAAATATATCTGTAAAACGTAAAAATATTTTTAAAATTTTATTTTTATTTAAAAAATTAATAAAATCTCCTTTTTTATTTTTTTAAACATGTTTATTTTTAAAATAATATTAAACATATTTTTTAAATAATAAAAATAAAATAATACAAAATATACAATAATTATTAATTAAAATAAAACATAAAAAAATATTTATTTATTTATTTTTTTTTACGAATTTGCGGATATACAGAATTACAGATAGTTCTCGCATGAGACAGGATAGCCCTAGCTGTGAATTTGCGCACCAAGCCTATTTTGGAGGATTACTCTCTTAAAACAACCATAATCAAACCTTTTGGCGATTTGATTTATGTTTTTATTTTTTGTTATCATTATCAATATTTTTTTATTTTAAGATTTTAAAATTTTGTAAGAAAACAAAGTAAAAATAATAACATTTTATTTTATATGCTTATCCTTTTTTTCTTTTCAAAATTCTTGAATAGAAAATACTACTTAAAATAAAAATAATAAATAAAATAACGAACCAAACATAACCTAATATGTCATATTTTCAAGTCATCTTTTTCCGTAGAATGGTTTTGCTATCGATGCTTATTAGGCACAAAATAATGGGTTTAATGAAGTCATTATTATTTTCCTTTTCAAATAGTGACGAGGTCTTCTAATGGTAACCTTAATAATTCTGGTAATTCCCCAAAAGTAAAAATTTTAAGTGCATTTTGTATTTTTGAAAATGAATGTATATATTTTTTTTTCTTTGTTTAAAAAATCATGAAAGACGATTCAGTAGAAAAATTCATTTTCCTTCTTCTCCACTAACAGTTTAACACAAATGATTAAGTAATTAGTTTATTCCTCCATTCATTTGAAATTAGCTCTTTCTTTTCCTTTTTTTTTTTTATAAAAAATAAAGAGACTCAAACCCACAACTTTTAAGTAAATATAAAAAAATTATGCCATTTGAATTATAACTCATTAGCAAATTATACTTAAATATCTTTTGATCACATCCATCAAAATCTACCCAAAAAAAAGCCATTTGTGAATAAATCAATCAAAAACTAAAAAATTAGTGAAAAAAATCAATAAATTAGTCAAACTGATCCGATCGTTTGACGGCTAATAAGTTTTAAATAAAGTAAAAACTCAAATGCAGTCGACTTCACGTGAAGTTGATAGTTGACATTAGATGAAAATTTAGTCAAGTCGGTCAAATCATCTAACGACTCTCAATTATCAACTTCACATAAAGTCTACTGCACCTTAGTTTCCACCTTTAAATAATAAAATACAATTATTTTTTTTAAAAAATACATTTTATATTTAGAAAAGTACAAGTAGAGAAAAAAAACCAAACAATGTGAATAATTGATATATCAAATGTTCAATTTACTAATTGTGCGAATGATTATCTTAATATTAAAATTTAGGTGAGTAATTTGAGGTGTAATATATTTTTATTTCATTGGACCAATTTTAGAGCCACGCCGCCATTGTCTACCTAACAAAGTTCTTTATATTTTAATATATTATTTTATTATATTTGATTCGACCTGATTAAATCATTAAACCTCAATTTAACCTTTAAATTTTTAAATCTTTAACTGCATCGGTTCAACAACCTGTTCAATTTTCAAACCTTGTAAAAATATAATATGGATTACTTAAAAATCCCTGTGGATGGTTCAACATAAAGGACTCTTCATTTGCATATGGATCTTCAAATGGATTCAAACTCAGACGGGAAGCACGAAACTGAATAAGCCAAGAGCATATATCATCATCAAGAGTCAAGACTAGCCATATTAAATCAGAGAAAGGAGCAACATTTTTCTTTTTTCCCATAGATAAAGGAGGAGCAACATAAATCATGAAAAAGTAGTGAGATTGCAATACATAGGAGTAAAGGCGCACCACCTGCAACGAAAATTTTGACCGCTACGCTACTCTCATGTCTTATGAGAATCTTAACAACTGAAGATGATGAGGTCTCTGCTATACAAGATGGGGAAATAATAGAATTCTTCTGTGACTTCAGCTTAACACAACAACATACTCTGTACTTGCCTGGGATCAAAACACTGCTGATTAATTCTCTAAGCCTTATTCACACGAATTTTTTGCCCTTCTAGTGACTGCATTCAACAGGTCATTAGACAAATACCAAATCACTGACAGTTATAGTATTTAGAAGCAAAATAATCACCCATTCACATTAATGTCAATCTACAAAACCCAATCCAATGACCAGATCAAAGCATGGTAGGGATATTAAGTCATCTTAAGATAATAAGAGAAAAGAACTTGTATTGTGACAGATAACCAGATAAAGGAACAGGATTAGTATTGTTTATGCAATAACTCGGGTATACAATGAACTGAAAAGAAAATTCTAGTTAGATGCAACTAGTAGAATTTTTTGATATTACTATCGATATATCCATAACACATTGCTGCTTAAAACCTACTACAGAAAGGATAAAAAAGATGCACTATCATTATCCGTAAGATCGGAAGAAGGAACTCAACCTCCACATTTTATTAAGATGGCATATGCAAAGCATTTTTGGATGATTCAGCTTGCAAATAAAAGAAAAAGCAGTAAAAACTTACGGCATTGTTGAAAGACAAGATTGCTGCTTCAACATCCTCATCAGAAGAAAAACTAACAAAACCATAGCCACTCGATTTTGAGGTCCCCGGAACCCGTGAGACCTTGGCGCTAAGAACTTTTCCCTTCTCAGAGAAAAAAGTTTTAAGCGTATCTGATGTTACTGTCTTGGCCAGATTTCCCACATATACCTTGTGGGGGCTGTCAACAAAGTTGGACTCCTCGGCCTGAAGGAAAGATGTATCTACTGTTGATAAAGGTTTTTCGGTTATATTTACCTTGACCTCACGTCCTCCGATTTCCTGTAAAAGTACACGAGTCCTTTAAGAAATCCCCGTCTTTTGAGATTTTTTCCCTGAAAAGGTAAAAGGATTCTGCAATATAACTTACAGTGCCATTAAGTTTCTCAACAACTGCATTTGCATCCTCAACAGTTTTCATCGTCACAAATGCAAAGCGACGACTCCGTCCAGAGTATTTATCATACATAACCTACGAACAAGACACGGAAAGTTAATGACATACCTGAGCAATCCCACATGGTGTGATGCAGAGACAAATGACTCCATATATATAATAACTGGCTATATAAATGAAGCTCTTAAATTACTTCATACGGATACATGAACATTGCACCTATAAACATACAATTTTGAGTATTTTGATAGCACGGATTTAGTGCAAGTCCTTCATTGCATTGTTATGTTATATTCATATTGTCAATATGAATTTACAGTCATTCTGTTGAGAAGCTTAACATATGGTTGATGTCTCATTGTTTTTATTCTAGAGACTTGTTAGTTACTACTTACTAGTACTACTCACAAATTGACAATATCTGTTTTTAATCTTCAAGTCACACTTAATAAACCAATATGGATCTGAATCCTGCAATTAGAATTCACAATATCTATATCTTGTAAAAGAAGTCTATCTCCTAAAACTGAATAGAAAAAGAAGCTACCCCATTTTCAGATTCATTTGAATAAGCAAATGAGCATGGAGGCAACAAAAATGTTGAACAAGAATCATACATTACCAAGAAATATGAAGTTCCTAACCAAAAAAGTGTATACACAAAAGCAAAAATGATTACTATAAAGAGTAAACAAAATTTTATTACTTTGGAAGTCCTGAGAATTACTCTTGTCGGATAAATTGGTCCTCTATCATTTTCAATAAAATTTTTAATGTGTATTGAATAAATAAGTCCCTACAAATTTTATTATAAGATAATTAGATCCGACAAATACCTTGATAAGATAAATTATTTGGACTATATATCTTCAAAATCGATTCAATTGAAAGTATGAATTTTAGTTGAACGAAATGATATCCAACAATAAACATATCACACACAACTGAAATCTATATTCGACTATAACTGCAATTTTGCTAGTGTAAATCTTCACATGCAAAATGACGGAAAGGTAAATTCAAAGAATGTAGACAATTTTAGGTCAGGAAAGATTTATGAATGCACGAGTTGGCTCACAAAGATGAAGAATGCTTGAGCCGTGAAGAAAAGACGAAAATACCTCAGCTTTCTCAACAGCGCCATGCTCTTCAACGATGTTCTTGAGCTCATCGTTGGTGACAGTGCGAGGAATGTTGCCAACATAGAGCCTCCTTGCAGCCTCCGATTTAGGGTCCACCGATGTAGTGACCGCGGCTTCCTCTGCGGCCACCGCAAAGAGTCTCCGATTGCGTTTAGAAGGCACCAACTTCAGAGAAAATGGCTGCGAGAGATGGGTGGCGGGTTTAAAGTATAAGGTTGAGGACGAGGAACTTGGTGATGGGGCTGCCAGGGACAGAAGGTTCGGTGGTGAGAGCATAGAGGTAGCCATTGTTGTGTGAATTATGAAAAGAAATTAAGAAAGCAAAGAAGGAATGGAGGTTTTTGCTGTTTGCAGCGTCATCAGAGGTTTTATCCTTTTATCCTTCTAGTATCGGAAATGAATATTGGTGGAGTACTGGAGCATAAAATTGAGTCGGGTCAACCCATATAGACTCAAAATAAATAAGTGAATAATATTTTAGAGTAGAGAGTAAAATACAAAACTGACCATGAAAGATTATAATGTCCATAAATTTGATCATAAAAAAATTAAAATTAATTTGTAATCATTAAAGATGAGGTTTTAATGTTTTATAGATAAAACAATTCAAATTTTAAAAATTTATCTAAAATTCTGAAATTATTTTCTATTTTAATTTAATTATTTTTTCAATATTTTTGAAAGGAAGTGAGAATATCTTGTTGATTCTCAACATAGAAAGAAATACCATCAAAGTAAAAAAATATTTACAAATAAAAAGAATTTCATTATAAAAAGTTAAAAACAGTTTATCCTTGAAATATTCTTTTGAAAAAATTTTGTGAAAAAGCTTACTTTGAAAAGTCATAAAGAAACTCCTTTAATTTACAACTCAGTAAGATGAATAGTTTAAAGAAATGAAAATGACTAAAGACGTGTCTAAGGACTTCCTACCCAACAATTTACATCGCTCATTCCTTTCCATCCAATACATAATTTAGAAAATAAGGCAATACCTAGTCCATCCTGCTTTAACATCCATCACCACATATCAGAAACAACCCTCACCGTCACCACAACCAGTATGAAGGATCTCTTAGTTGTTCAAACACAAGAAAGACAAGCAAATAAAACACAAGTATATTCAAGTAACGCAATTAGCACATAGGCATTTAATATGCACAACTAAGCAAGCCATGACAAGTAGCAAAACCAAACAAGTCAAACAAATGCAAATAATGCATGACTGCCTTATGGCCGATGATATCACGTGTCAGTTATACAGCCAAACCCGATATGTCTGGTAGCGAATCTTAGACAAGAACACCACAATAGGGGTGTGCATGGCCCAGTCCGAAGATCCGACCCGGCCCCGAACACTTTAGGGGATATTTTGGTGTGATTTCACCGGGTCTAGGGTCGGGTAAGGGTCTCAAAAATAGACCCGGTCATTATTTCGGGTCGGGTCCGGATCATGACTCGGGTCACCCGAAGTCGGTCCGGTGGCCCGGTTATCATACACAATTAATATTTTGTGTTATTAGTGATGGATGATATCTATTCTTATGTGGAATTTAAGTATTGTAAACCTTAATATTTTGTGTTATTAGTTATTATAAGACTATAAGTTAATGTTTTATATTTAAAATACATAAGATTTTAGACTAGTGTATAATATTGTTATTTATATTGATTTAAATATTTGGTGTTATTAGACAATATTAGTATTGATTATAGTTATGCCTTAATTTTAAAGAAGAGTTGGTTCTTGTTATATTTTTCTAAGTGAATTTTACCATGTCAAATCATGGTTGGAGTCTTGAAAATTTAGATATTTTTACATGCTAGCTTATAAGAAGCTATTAAGGTAATGTAGTGTTTTTTTTTTTTTGGTCAAGTGGATTGGACAGCCCCAATCCTAGGCATTACACCTATGCATTACACACTCACACAATCCACTCACACACACTACATTGGGGTACACACAAATGGTTCAATATTCCTCCAAGAGGATTTGAATCCGGTGCAGCTCTATGGGAGGCAAACAAGATTGCCATCTGATCCAGGCCTCGGCTGCAGGTAATGTAGTGTTAACGGCCCGGTTTTCACCCGGTATAATCGTGGCCCGAAAAGTGTATAGGTTTCATCGAGTTTAGGGCCGGGTTCGGGTCAAATAAATAGGCCCGGTATATATTTCGGGTCGAGTCTGTGTCACATCAAACCCGGTTTCACCCGACCCATGCACACCCCTACACCACAACAGAGAGCAAGTGGGACCAAACCGCAACCTTTGCATCTTACCCACGTAATCTGGAGCAAGTGGGGCAACTTCAACCCTTGCCTCTTACCTAGGCGGTGTTACAGGGGCTCTGGCAGCGACGCATGTGGCTTCCTTCCTTTCCCGTTGCGTCGTCTTGCTCTCCTCCAGCAATAGTGGCTTGAATGGCAACGGTAATAGCGGCTCAGCGTCGTTTTCCCTCTCACGTGTCTTCTTCCTCCATGACGGCAACGGTGAAATGGCGACAAAAGCGACACTTAGCATCTCCTTTCGGCGACGACGATGCGGACCTCACGACGATGACGATATGGAACAGGACACGACAGAATGGCAACGATGAAGGCTTCTTCCTCCTCGCGTTCGGTCTCTCTCACGTGTCTCCCTCTCCCTTTCGCGACAGGGACGGTGACGGTGGCACCTAGTCCCGCCGATGCCGTCCTCTTCCTTCCACTCTTCTCTTTTTTCTGTTTCTAATTTTCCCTCTTCTTTTCTTTCTTTCAGCGGTGTGTATGTGTGTTTACAGCTAGAGAAGGTTAGAGTTAAGATTTTAATTTTTTGGGAAAAAGAATAGTGTAGGTATTTTTAATGAAATTAGGGATAGGAGTAGTAATTGAAAACCAAATATAATACAATTTACTTATCTTTAAAAAAAATACTATTTATTTGTTAACTACTTGTAAATTTTTTTAATAGGGTATTCTAATTTAAAATTAGAGATAAATAAATTAATTTGCTTTCAATTCATAAAATTAAACTAAAATTATAATTATTCAAATTTAAATAGTCGAAACCTCGATATTTTTTAATTGTTAAAACTTTAATTTGTAAATTGAATAAATACTTCATAATTATAAAATTAGATAAAACTTTAATATATTTCAAACTCAATTTATCAAAACCTAATTCAATCACTCTTAATAAAATAATTTTTAAAAATCGAACTTTAATCCATTAAAATATATTAAAACTAGTTTTTAATCTAACATAAAAAAATTTGGGTCTTACAATCATCTAATCAATACACACTTATTCATTTGTTTAAACAGTCAAAATTTGAGTTTGTAACGAAGAGGAATGGGAGAGGAAGAGTAGTAGACAGAAAGAATGAACTAATAAGTAAAAATTTGAATTTAAAAATTAAAAGTTGCTCTCATGTCATGTGAATAAATCAGAAGATATTATTCATGTGTAACGCTATCATAGTTGTAATAATGACATTTGATTGCCAATGAGTAATAATTCAAATGGCATAGTCTCCCCATATTCAATTAAGAGGTTGCGGGTTCGAATCTCCTATCTTTGGTAAAAAAAAAAAAATAATAATGACATCTGATCGCATTAAATTGAAAAGTGAACACATGATTTTTTGTAGTAAAAAAAAAATACAATTATTCTCTACATACAAACTATTTTATTATATAAGTCTATACAAGTCATTTTTTCCTAAATTACACTTACGCACACGTCTTATGCACGGACATTTCACGCGCTTCTTAATTTAACAGATTTTAATTAACACGCACATGTTCTTCTTCGTGCCATTACTGTATTTCTTCTTTTTCTTCTTTTTTTTTTCTTTTTCTTCTTCTTTCCTTTCGTTATCGTCGTCACCAACACTACTTCTTCCTCCTCCTCTTCCCCTTCCTCCTTCTTTTTTTATTGGAATTTCTTCTCCTCCTTCCTTTTCCTCCTTCTCCTCCTTATTTCGTTGTTGAAGATAATGAATAATTCAAGTTCAAATTATCAATTGAACCAAAACGAAATTGATTATTGTTTTGAATCCAATCAAGTAGTTGAGGTGTGGTTCGATTCTAGTTAATTTTTCGTTAGTAGTTTATGATTCTGTAGGTGAATAATGTTTCATCGTTGATAGTTTGAATTGAATGTAATGTAGAAGTTCTGCATTAAAAAAATATTTTTCTGTAGTTGCAACAAATTTGGGTGTAACACGAAGATATTTAGATGTATTCTTTAAGAAATTTCGGTGTATGTGAGCTGATAAATTCTGCATAATTCAAAACTCTTCTTCTCCCTCCTCATCATCTTCTGCTGCTGCTTCTTCTTCTTTTTCATCATCATCATCATTATCATCTTTTTTTTTTTCTTATTCATCTTTTTTTTCTTGTTTTATCTTCTCAAGTTTCTTCTTGTTTTACTCTTTTAACAAGAATAAAAACAAAAAAAATCAAACAAAGAAGAAGAAGAAACACATAATGGTACAAAATTATTTGGAAGAGGATGAACTTACATTCTTTTAACTAAAAGAAAGAAATAAATAAAAAAAAGAAGAAAAATTCGGTATTAAAGGAAATACTTTTCTGTATTTGCAGCGAATTTGAGTGTAACACGAAGATATTTGAATGTAACACAAAGATATTTGGGTGTGTTGTTTAAGAATTTTCGGTGTATATATGCTAATAAGTTCTGCATAATTCAAAACTTTTCCTCTTCCTCCTTCTCATCTTCCGCTACTTCTTCTTCTTTTCTTCATCATCATCACCATCTTCTTCTTCTTTTTTTCTTATTCATCTTTTCCTTTTTGTTTTACCTTCTCAAGTTTCTTCTTGTTTTACTCTCTCACCAACATCACCTCCTCCTCCTCCTCTTCTTCCTCCTTCTTTTTTATTGGAATTTTTTCTCCTCCTTCTTTTTCCTCCTTCTCCACCATCATGTGTTATCTCGTTGTTGAAAATAATAAATAATTTAAGTTCAGATTGTTAATTGAACTAAAACGAAATTGATTATTTTTAATCAAATTAAGTGGCTGAGTGTGGTTCGATTCTAGTTAATGTTTTCGTTAATAGTTTATGATTCTATAGGTGAATAATGTTGTTTTTGTTTGTAAAAATTGTTGTTCATCGTTGATGGTTTGAATTGAATGTAATGTAAAAGTTCTGCATTAAATAAAATATTTTTTTGTTTTTGGGTGTAATACGAAGATATTTGAGTGAAACACGAAGATATTTGAGTGTATTGTTTAAGAAATTTCGGTGTATGTGTGCTGATAAGTTTTGTATAATTCAAAACTCTTCTTCTCCCTCCTCCTCGTCTTCTGCTGCTTCTTTTTCTTCTTTTTCATCATCATCATCATCTTCTTCTTCTTTTCTTTTCTTATTCATCTTTTTTTTTTCTTGTTTTATCTTCTCAAGTTTCTTCTTATTTCACTCTTTTAACAAGAATAAAAAAATCAAATAAAGAAGAAGAAGAAATACATAATGGTACAAAATTACTTGGAAGATGATGAAATTAAATTCGTTCAACTAAAAGAAATAAAGAAATAAAGAAAAAAAGGAGAATAAAAAAAAATGCAGTATTAGAGAAAATATTTTTCTATATTTACAGCAAATTTGGGTGTAACACGAAGATATTTAGGTGTATTATTTTAAGAATTTTTGGTGTATGTGTACTAATAAGTTCTGTATAATTCAAAATTCTTCCTCTTCTTCCTCCTCATCTTCCCCTGCTTCTTCTTCTTCTTTATCTTCTTATTTCATATTTTCATAATTTTTGTTGGGAGGAAAAAATCAAACAAAGAAAAAAATACATAATGTTGCAAAATCAATAGAAAGAGAAGGAGGAAAAAAATGCAACAACAATAACAATAATAAAAAAACGACAATGAAGATGAAACACGCAAAGAAAAATGAGGAGAAATGCAAAGAAGGAGGAGGAGGAAAAATGTGAAAAAAAAATGACGGTTGTGATTTTGATCGAAGAAGAAGAAAAAACATCTTTTATAATAATGAGTGAGAGCGCTATAAAAACCATAAAATAAAGTGCGTGTTAACACATTCTTATAGATGAGTATTCTTTTTGTTGGGTTTAACCCAACTTATATGATTTATATGTGACAGAGAAAAATTAATTGAAGAAAGGAATATATGATAAATGATTTTGGATGGAAACTAAAGAAAAGTGAAATTAAACACAAAATGAATGAATGTATAGAATAAGAGAGCATGGACGAGGACTTCAAAATTGAAAACACCTTAAAGAATCTAACTTTTATCTTCTCTCCTTAAAGATAGCTCAACATTCCACTTACTAATAATCCTCAATTATAATTTTAGTAGTAGATTATGTACCGAAAATTCTAAATATCAAATATATCTAAAAAATTAATCTTGATAAATAAAAATACATTTTAAACCTTACAAATTTACTAACACTGATATTTTTGTCCGAATCTAGCTTCTTTAAAATTATTGAATCACTTAAAAAAATTAAATTAATTTATATCATTAATTATCTTTAAATTAAAATAATAAAATTCATAAATAATAAAGATACAAATTTAAAAACAATTAAAACATAATTTTACCACTAACCAACAACAATTTAGAACTGGGTCTGACGGGATCAGTTACCAATCTGATCGTCCCGTGAAAAGGCAGGACCAAACTCTCACGTTTCTCTCCCTCACTTCCATCAACTCACTCTCGCTTCCCTTGGCTTCTGCCCCTTCTAAACCCGCTCGGTGAGTTCTCAGCCCCCTTTTGCTTCTTTTGTTGGCTTGGTTCTTGTTGATTATGCTTTCTTGTTCAGCTTTTTCTTGTGAGACATGTGATCGTTTGCATTGACTCGCCTTTCTCATTTTCAGTAAATTCTCATTTGGGATTTTCTCTATTATTATCTCAACTTCTCAACTTTTGTCTTCCCTTGCTCTGTTACCATGAATTTCATCATTTTGTTTTGAAAAAAATCAGTCGTGTGTGAATAGAGGAACAACTAATACTGCTAGGCTGTGAATCAAATAAGAGAATTAGAGGTATTGTGAATGCTGAATTTCGTTTTGGGGATTAAAGCGGGATGATGAGCAAATTAGGTTAACTTTATTTATACTCTGGAAGTTAATCCATGTAACTCGTGGGCTTTATTGTTGTTTAGTTAATATTCAGAACTATAATCTGACTATTGTTTAGTTAATCCATGGTCTGGCTGCCTTTCTTGTATTTTCAAACAGCAAGGAAACAATTTATGTTGTATGAGGGGCAAGCAATCTTGGAAAGTATTGTTTTATGAAAAGCACATGGTTTAGGTTTCTTTCATCTTTACCAAAAGGATTTATGAGTTTGGACTTAAAACTGCATTAGATATGAATTTTAAGTTTTTGTCTTTTCTGAATTTGGAAGTTCTGAGATATTAATGAGAAAATTCAGAGGCTTTTATATAAGTATGAAATTCGGTGTGGGACATGGATCTTTTATTTTTTTGGAGTTGGAAGTTTAAAAGTATTGAATTCAAGTTTTTGTTTTTGTTTTTTATAATTTAGAGCATTGGTTTGTGGAAAAAGTCTTTGATGGTAACTGTATCTAGCGACAGTAGACATTAAACTTCTTGGACATCAGTTCGATCCCAGCCTGCTCTGGTGTTGCTAGCTCTGCTTCTTTTGGATCTGTTATGATCACTATAGGGATGGGTTATAGGGCTGCCTGAATGTGATTTGGTTTGTATTTTGATTCTGGATTTGAGATCTACCTTTTCTGATTCTGGTTTATTGGATTTGGCAGCCATATCCTTCAGTAGACTAGAATTATCATTGTTAAGCATTATTTAAGAATTTCGTGATTTCCTATCTGTACATATTTCAGTTATTATGTTTTGATTTTATGTCAAATTGTCAATGATTGTCAGTTTAATATGAATTGGCTCAAGGTATGTTCTGCTTATAAGGTTTTCTATCTGTAGATATCGTGGATTTAAATTATAAATAGAATGGAGACATTTTCACTACAACCATGTTTGAGGATGAACATCTTGTTCCCATGCTTGTCCCTCTTCTAGTTATAGATATATTGTCTCTCGTTGTGTCGGACTGACTCACTCTTTATCTCCACGTGTTTCAGGTACATGTGCAGGTTGGCGTTAAGGTCCCTTGGTTAACTAGAAGCATTTAGTTATTCAGTGAACCCCATTTTTATTCGTGGGGGCATATACTTGTATTTGTTGGTATTGATAATTCTGCTGCGTATAATCTCTAGCAACACTCCATTAACTATTGGTATGTTATAGCTTCCTTGCAAATTGGACACATATTTATCAATTTAATAGCGATATGTTGATTTTGTAGTTTGAATGGTATCTTCTGATTTATTTATTATATGAACTATTTAAAATAAATCCCTAATTTAGGTGGAAAATGGTCCCCAATGCAGCAGTGACGACCCTAAGTTGGATCAACAACTATTTCCATCATACATTGATTTTTTCTAATTTGATGTTACCTGTTTTTTTCCGTTTGTTTTGGCAGTTTTCACATTTGTTTGAATCGTGCATCTATTTTTGTCATCACAGTTCTTTTTTATTGTTTATTTTGAGATGTAATAATTATAGTTAATTTAAAATATTCATCCTACTACTAAAAGATTCTTAATTCATCATTGAAGTGTTTCCCCATGCTGTTAAGTGATTCACTGATTTCTTCTTTTTCTTTTCTTTTTTTCCCTCCCAAAAGATGAAAATTGAACCATCATGACATTCATTTCAAATTGTGGTTGCTTATGTTTGTTCATTGACTGGGTGAGTGTCAACCAAGATTATGCCTCTATTACGTTTGCTCGAAATTCTAATAGTTATGTGCCTTCAATTCTTGTTTTTCTTAAATGGGACTCCACTGACAATAAGGCTGCATTTGTTTATAGGAACGGAACACTAAGACAGAGACACATAGACACAAAATCATGTTTGACTGTGTCTAGAGACACTGAATTATTGTATGTTAGGAAGGACACAAAGACACTAATAAGAGACACAACTTATTTTTCATTTTTTCTTTCATCCTTCTTATCAAATTTTCATAATTATATTTTTCTCCCCAAATTTTTTGTATGAAAAAGAAACAAGAGTAAATTAGATTTTCATAATTTGTTCATGTTTATCATCAAAGAAAATACAAGAACACTAATTTTTGTGTCTCTATCCTTTGTGTTTTGTCTTGTCCTGTTTTCAGAACCAAGCGCAGCCTAATAGATGTTCTGTTTCTTTGTTTGTTGATGCTAATTTGGTTTGCTTTGATAAAGGTCAAGATTTCTTCAAAAGTTCCTATTGCACACACCGGAATGTCTTCCGAGGCTGGAATGCCTAAGCATGAAACACAAGGGTTTTCCAGCAGCATTCCTCCCAAGATGGATGTCTACATTTGGGACATGGATGAGACCCTTATACTGCTCAACTCCTTGCTGAAATCATCATATGCCGAGGGTTTCAACGGTCTCAAGGATGTGCAGAAGGGCGTGGAAATTGGGAAGATGTGGGAAAATCTCATTCTACAATTGTGTGATGACTATTTCTTCTATGAACAAGTAAAGTTTGGCTTTTACGTCTAAATCTCCATGGTAGCTTGTTGTAATTTTTGAATGTTGGTAAATTTGATATTGGGGTTCCTGTATTGCAGATAGAAAATTTAAATTACCATACTCCATTTCTTGATGCTCTGGTCCGGTATGATGATGGGAGGGACCTATCTAATTATGATTTTAACCATGATGAGTTAGGTCCTCCGGATGATGATGCCAACAAAAGAAAACTTGCCTATAGACATCGAGTCATAGCACAAAAGTACTTACAGGTAAAACCTCTGAAGCATTATTTCTGGGTATTACTAATTACAAACTTTATGATGTTAAATTTTACTTGTCACTGCATTATTGTGTATTTAGGGAAGATTTCTGAAACTGGTATACATTTTGTAGTGTATTTAGTATTTATCTATTTACATAGTTCTTTCATGAAGGAATGGTTTGACATCGAGGACATGACAATTTTTTTTCTAATATTATATAGCCCTCGCTTTAAAATAAGGTAATTTACATATATAAAATGTTTGCCATCATATATTTCACAAATGTCCTAATTAGAATTTGCACACACAAATGTCTTCTTTTAATTCTATATAATTTGTTGCACCCTAACACAAATTCAAAATTTACATGTAGTTCGTTTTAGCCTGCAACGAATTAATAGGACACTTAGTATGTAGGTAATTCGTGTTAGGCCGCAACGCATTAATTGGGAAGAGAGAGGGGAATCAGAGTTCTACCCTGCAATGATTTAGCAGAGTATTGGATGATTAATATGCCTCACCCTCCAATGATTTACCATTTCTGTAACTCATTCTCCATTTTTCAAAAGTAACTAAAAATTTGATGACAATAATCTTATAAAATAGCTTTTTTTTTAATAAACAATTTTGTTTTGACAATGTACAGATTAATTAAATGTAAATAAAAAAATGTTCATTACAATATAAAAAAGTTAATGAGTACAATAAAATAGTTTTCTTTATAGTACTCATTAATAGTTTTTATATACTCATTAATATTTTTATAGTATGATAAATATTTTTTATTTTAAATTTAAGTAATGAGAAAAAAATTTTAGTTACTTTTTAAAATGATTGTTATCAAATTTTTAGTTATTTTTGAAAAAACGGAGAATGAGTTGCAGAAATGGTAGATGGTTAAAAACATTTTTCAACCTTAGGAGATGAGCCCGCTAGTACACTCAGGTTAAAATAGACGTTACATAACATAGTTTCCAGAGCATTATTAAAGTGATGAATATGCTGGAAGTTTGTACTAAACTAACTTTTTAACCTTAGTAGTCAGTATTGCTTATTTATCTAATGGTTTTGGACTTTATACAATATTATGTGATATATCATGTATCCATTACTTCCCAATATTCCTTTTAGAATCTGATGTATCAGTATGTCTTGCTGAGGTTAATAGATATTGAATTCACTCTCCTCTTTTTTCTTATAGTAACTATCCTCTCTCTCCTCTAACAAAATCATTTTCTCAATGCTCACATCCTCTAACAAGAGCTCATCCCACTTCATTTCTCTCTCCTTTTTCCCATTGATACTTCAACAAACACCACCTGATTCTTCTCTCTTATGAACCTTGCTTTTTAGTGCGAAATGGTAACTTTCTTTTTAATGATTGAAACATGATTCACTAGATGAACTGAGAAAAGAACTAGAGCTCAATAGTTAGGGTGTAAGTAACCAAATAAGTTGTAGTTTTACTTGGCCTTTGCTTCCCATCATTAAGGTGATCTAAGGATACATTTAAATAACCTTGCCACTTGTTTTAGGGTTTGCATAATATTTTAGATCACGAGGCGAAGAAATTTTGGGATGAATTGTATGATAAAACTGATGAATATACTGACAGATGGCTGTCTTCAGGTATGTTTTCCAATGATATGAATTCTATTGCACGATCTGTTTCATTTATATCTTTCATGTTTAATGTTTTACTTTTTTATAGCACGGACCTTTTTGGAGGAGTGTTCAGGCCAAAACAAAGATTTGGTTTCTTCCATTGCTTTTTCAAGTGTAGTATCTAACACAGCCAATGCAAACCATCAGCATGTAAATGTTTTGGTGACGTCAGGAGGGTTAATACCCTCTCTTGTCAAATGCTTGCTCTTTCGTCTCGATGGTTTAATACCACATGGAAATGGTAAGTTGTTGTCTTCTCTTAATAAACTTATGACAAATATCAATATCTTTTTATAGTTCGTTAGTGTAGCTTGCCATTGTTAATAAATTTCATGATTATTTTGTTTCAGTTTATAGCTCTTGTGTAGTGGGAAAAACTCAATGTTTCCGATGGATCAAGGAGCGTTTCAACCATCCGAATGTCCGCTTTTGTGTAATTGGAGATGGATGGGAAGAATGTCAAGCTGCGGAAATCATGAGATGGCCATTTATTAGGATGGACCTGCGGCCAGACAAACTTCATAGGTTCCCTGGTCTCTCATTGACAACAGTTGGCCACTATTTTGCAGTGGTATACGGAAGCCCAGATGATGAGAATGATGCTACCTAGCCTTCTCTGGAATTTCTCTACAAAAGATTTCCAGTGTTGCCAAATGTATGAATTGTTGCCTTCATATGGCTGTCACAACTTTGGTGGTAATTAGTCTTTAGAAGAGATTAGATTTAACTATTTCCTCTTGCAATGCAATATCATAGCTTAAGATGTATAGATGTTTAAGTTGATGGAATGTAGATGATCCACCACTTATCATGTATGTAACATGCTTCAAATTTATAATTAGCAGTAGTTGATTTTAGGTCTTGGATGTTTCGACGGAGAAACAAGTGGCTTATTATAAAAAGTAAAGAGGTGTCAAACGGGGGGTAGGCGGGCAACTTCGAGCTAACTCATCACTAGCAACCAGTCAAAATTAGAAAAGAAGTTCACTCGTATTTTAAACGGCTCAAGAAAATGCTAATGTAACTTGATTCGCTGGAGTTAACGAGTTAGATGAGTCGATTTGTTTGACTTTTTTTGTTTTTATTTTTTTTTATTTTTTTTAATTTTGGATGTTTAGACAAAGAAAACAAGTGGCTTATAAAAAGTAAAGATAAAATGTATGAAACAAGAAATTAATTGGGTAGCCCGTGTGTATTTGCTAAATAACAATTAGTGGAAAAAGTTACGAAATAAATAATAAAAGGCTAAAGTATTATTTTAATTTTTAACATTTCAACCAAGTTTTAACTTCGATTAAGTTTCAATTTAACATAATTTAATATAATTGCATAATATAAAATCCAACACAAATCCATACTATATTCATTAGGAAAAATAACAATTTAAAAGAAAATATGTGTGTGAAAGTGTGGATGTGGCTGTTGCAAGAAAGAAAAAAGAAGAGGGATTAAATTAGGATTAATAGATGTATATATATAAAGAAAAGTATTTACAAAGTGTAAGGATAATTTTAAAAAGTATTTACAATGCATATAAAAGAAAAATAGTGAAAACAAAGATAGAAAGAGTAAATATACATAATGTTTAAGATGAAAACATAATAAATTCAGGAAAAAGATAAAATAGCAAAAAAAAAAAAAAATTCACATGTTTAAATACAAAATCTATATTAAAAATAAGTTAATCAATATATATATTTATACATCAATATATTAGTGACTAATTTTGATGGCTATTATCTAGGGGTGACAAACATGCTTAAATCTGTCGAATCGGTCTGCGTAATCCGCCAAAAAGGTGAGTCGGACTGAAAAATTGAGACCACCACACATCAAAAGTTCACCTAACCCGCACCGCTTAAACTATGGACTTTGGCGGGGTGGGGACGGGCTTCTCCGCCGGACACAGAATTTTTTGAAGATGTTCTAATTTAGTGTTTTGGATTATGTTTTATGTTTGATTGATTATCTTCTAAATTTATAGATGTTTAATTATATATTTTGGACAATATTTATTTTACTTTGGATAATGTTAGTTTTATTATTTTATTTCAAAAAATTTGGCTGATTAAGAGTTGTTTACTTATAATAACGCTAGTAAGCAATTAGATATTAGCCAACAACAACAATCAACTATTAGTTAAACTATAAATTAAAAAAAAATTCTAAAATATAACAAAAAAAATCTAAAATAAAATAAAATAAATTTAAAATCATTGTAAAATAAATATCCAAAATCTAACACAAAAAATTATCTAAAACATAAAAAATATTTAAAATTATTTTTAAAAAACTACTAAAATCTAACAAAAAAATTTAAAATCTAAATAAAATCTTTTTTAATTATGGTAAAAAAAAAAGAACATATCAATTTCAAATTTTTTTTGGAATGTACAATAAAAAAAAAGAAATAAAAGCAAACTATAAAAAAGACATTATTTTGGATATTTTTTATACTTGGATTTCAGATATTTAAATCATTTTGAATTATTTTTATACCTAGATTTTGAATGTTTAAATTTTAAAAGGTTTAAATTTTTTTTTCTGGGGATGTATATTAAAAAATAAATAAAAACAAATAATACGTCTCAATTTCAGATGTTTAAAATGTAGAAGTTTCATATATTTTTTTCTATGATTTTGAATATTTTATTTTATTAGGTTTAGAATATTCTTTTTGATAATATTATTTTTTTTAAGTTTTAGATATTCTTTTTCAATAATTTTAAATATTTTTTGTTTAGCATTTTGTTATAAACTACATGTCGGCTGAGTCATCACCTGGTGCAGAAGATTTGGCGCCCACCGTGGGTCGACATTATTAAATAACCCCACATTTATTTCGACTGTTTTGTAGGATTATGGCCGACGACGCCACACCTCAACCAACACCCCCTACTCATGATGAACTAGTAGTCATGAACGCCGCACTTCAAGTCAAAGTCAAGAAAACGGCAAATTTGTTGGCCAAAAATGGCAAGGGCGGTGCTGGAGATCCCAAGAATACACTCTCGAATGATGTACGATCTCAGGATGCAGACTCTTAGGAGGTCACCCCTCCAAAAGAAAAACTAACAATCTCAAAGCCTTTTTTGGAAGACATCGTAAAATTTCAGATGTCAAAGAATTTTGTACTACCTACTACTTTGAAGTCTTACGAGGGGTTCCCCTTGCATCCACATTACTAAATTCCAATCAATGATGTTCTTTAACAGTGCTTCTGATCCTATACTTTGTAGATATTTTTCAACTTTTTTAGATGGTGCTACATTACTTTGGTTTTCTAAATTACTTGCATGTTCAATTTCATCTTTGAGGAGTTAACACAATCTTTCATCAACTACTTTGCTGCCTCGAAAATATATGTGCACGAGTCACATTATCTTAGCACTATCAAACAAGGACAGCATGAGATCCTAAAGGACTACATGACCTAGTTTGCCAAAGCATCTATGGAGATCGCAGACCTCAGTCTCGGGATACATTTACACGCATTCAAAAGCGGCCTTCGTCTAGGAAAGTTCCAGGAGACCATAACCGTGAATAAGCCGAACACATTAGCAGAATTCCAAGAAAAATCCTCGGGCCAGATGAAGATTGAAGAGCTTCGTGAAGCTCGGTGGACAGAAAGACAACAACCTCGTCAGGAGGAAGAAAAGCACCCCGAACTCAAAACAACAAGGACCATAAAAAGCCTTTCAAGTTAACCACAAAGTTTGATGCCTACACCCAATTTATAACTAAAAGAGAAGACATTGTCAAGGAGGTACTTAATGCGAAGATCATCAAACCACCAACCAAGGCTGGAGCGTACCAAGGCCAGAAATATGTGTATAAATCCGAACATTGTGCTTTTCATCAGAAGTTCAGACGAATGTGTTATTGTTAAATAGGGGTGGCAAAACGGGTCGAACCCGCCGGGCCGATTCGCTAAACCCGCTAAAAAGGCGGGTTGGGCTAGGATTTGGAGTCCGCCAAATTAAAAAAACCCGCCAAACCCGCACCGCCAAATTGGCAAGTTTTGGCGGGGCGGGGTGGGCCGATCCGCCGGGCCGAAGCTTTTTATTTTTGTTTTTTTTTATTAAATAAAAGAGTGGTTACTATTATAAAATTAATAATTATAAAATTTTTAAACATTTTTTTTCATTTTGTTTTTATTCTTCTTTTAGTTATTAACTTTATTTATTTTATTTTACAATTTCGTATATATGTTCAAATTATGTGACTTATTTTTTAAAATAAAGATGATTTTATTGACAAATATTATTTTGAACAATTTTATTGTAGTTAAAAATTCAAAAAAAAATAGTAAAAAAATTATATTATAGTTTGACTATTTTTTATTTGTATTTTATTTTTTAATTATTATTTTTTGGTTAATTGTAATCAATTTTATTTTTCAAAAAAAAAAGAGTCAAGCGGGCTAGCCCGCCAACCCGCCAATCCGCCATAAAGCGGGGCGGACTAGCATTTTGAACCCATTTTAGTTGGCGGGGCGGGCCGGTCCACCCCGTTTATGAGGCGGGCCTAGGCGGGGCAGGTTGGAGCGGGCCGACCCGCTTTGCCACCCATGTCGTTAAAGATCTCTTAGAAAGGTTGGCAAGACGAGGTTTATTGGATAAATACGTAGACAGACGTATACAACAAGGACGTTCGAGAACAAGCAACAACTCCCGTGAGCATATAGGAGAAAACTGATTCCCCACCTCAAACAAGAGGAATAATAAATTATATTTCAGGAGGATTCTCAGGTGGAGGATTATCAAGTTCGGCAAGAAAAAGAACATACCGAGCAATGTTGGTGGTCGAAGGAACCCCATCTGAGGTGGCACCAAAGTCAGCAACATCTACCATCTCTTTTGAACATTCAGATTATCAAGCAACTTCGGCTAATCTAAACGACCCAATCGTGATTTCCATCCAGGCTGGGGACTTGTTGGTAAGAAAAGTTCTCCTTGATTCGGGTAGTAGCGCCGACGTATTATTCTTTTCTACCTTCAAAAAAATGAAGTTGAGTGAAAAGTTAATACAACCATCTCCCGGAGAACTGATAGGATTCTTAGGGGAGAGGGTACCTGTGATCGGCTACACCTGGATCAGAACAACACTAGGTAAACCACCATTATAAAAAACAAAGGATGTTCAATTCCTAATAGTCGATGTCAGCCCATACAACATAATCTTGGGTAGACCTTCTTTAAATTTATTTGGTGCTATTGTATCAATTGTTTATTTGTGTGTTAAGTTTCATGTGCAGAATAACCAGGTAGCAGCTATTCACTCCGACAAAAAAGAAGCCCGATCCTGATACAATGCAAGTCTCAAGATTCCATAAATGCCAAAATCAAGAAGCGATCAACCTATATACAACATCACTGATATGCCCAAGCTAGCTAAGCTTGACCCTAGAGAAGATGTCTGAGAGAGACCAACACTAGCCGATGAACTGGAAAGGTAATATTTAACAATGATCAACAAAAATGTACTTATATAGGGTCATTTCTCCCTGCAGAAAACAAGGCACAGATCGTCAACATCATCCAAGACAATATCGACCTTTTTGTATCAACCCCTACGGACATGCCTAGCATTGACCCGAACTTCATATGTCACAAATTATAAATCAACCCAGTCGTCCGACCTATAGCTCAGAAGAAATGATAATTGGGAGACGATAAGAAAAAGGGCCTCACTAGAAGAAACCCAAAAGCTCCTGGCGGCAGGCTTCATCCGGGAACTCCGATTCACTACATCGCTATCAAATGTCGTTATGGTAAAAAAAACTTCAGGCAAATGAAATGTATGTAGATTTCACAAACTTAAATAAGGCATGCCCTAAGGATGCCTATCCCCTCCCTGTATAGACAAATTGGTAGATAATGCATTAGGTTATGATTTTTTAAGTTTCATGGATGCATATTCTGGCTATAACCAGATCCTGATGCACCCAAACGACCAGGATAAAATTGCTTTTATAACTGAATATGGAAACTATTGTTATAAAATTATGCCTTTTGGATTAAAGAATGCAGGGGCTACTTATCAACGCCTAATCGATAAGGTATTCGCCAACTAGATAGGACGAAATATCGAAGTTTATGTCGATGATATGGTGATAAAAACAACCCATGGAAATTAACATAGTACCGAATTTGAAGAAGTATTTGCCCAATTACGCCACTGGTGCGTGAAATTAGAACTCGCACAATTTAACCGGCAAGTGCACCAGGTCATCCAAGTAATACCTTAGGTGAGTGAGGGTTGATCCCACATGGATTGTCAGACTAAGCAAGCAATAGTTGTCCTGTTGGACTTAGTCAGGCACACAGTAAAGGTTGTTTGTTGGTGTAAAACGCATAAAATAATAACAAGAGAAATAAAGAAAGCAATAAATAGTTCGGTGCGAAAACAATGTGAGAAAATAGTTAAGGTCTTGAAGATGTTTACTTTTCCGGATTAAAATGTCTTACCAACTATTTTAACAATGAATGATTCATTCTATGACAAACCATAAGTGATTAAACCCTAATCTCTTAGTGATTTAATCTCCTCTAATCCTCATCAACCGCCACTCTCATGGTCACTCAATTCAGATCAGAGGGTAAAGTTCATAAAACTAGTTTAACGCCATAAAAATCCTAATTACCCAAAGCTAACAAGATTATATTTCACATATCCCAATTAGTTCATGTAATTAGAAATTTAGGAGGAGTATTTTCAAGCTGTAGTTCAAGCGAGATAACTCTCTCGAGAATAAAAAAAACTCATGTAGAAAAGGGTCATACTCTTGTTTTCACCTAGTTCATAAGATTAAGAACGAAAACAACACCTTAGAATTGAATCAAATATAAATTAAAATAGAAGAGTAATAATCTTAATCCATAGAAATAAATAGAACTCCTAACCTTAACCAGGAGGTTTAGTTGCTCATAACTTATAGAGAAAACAGGGTTCTGAAAAAGTACGGAAGGAAGAAGATTATGTTCGAACCCTAATCCTTTCCTTTAAATAATAACCTAAATAATAAATGCTAGTCATAGAAAGATATTTTTTAGTAAATAAAAATTACAAAAAGAAAATAAAATTATTAAGTGCTAGATCCACTTGGACTCTTGGAGGCCCAAAGAGGTGTGAACGGGCTGCTGCTGGCATTCAACTTCAGGAATGGCATTAAACGCCAAAGGGGGAAGTCTAACGTTGTTGGCCTGTGCCCCCTGCTGGCGCCAAACGCCAGATGAGCGTTCGGCGTCCAGGGAGGGTGCTGCCAGCATTTTCGTCTCTTACTTTAGGCTTCTCCAAACTGCTCCGAAATTCACCTAAAATCATAAAAATACAAGAAATCTCAAAGTAGAATCCAAAGGTGATTTTTTCACTAAAATCAAGTAAAATTAAATAAAATCTAACTCAAAACAATATAAAAATAACTAAAAAAAAGGTATAAGATGCTCACACATCAGCCACCACAATATAAGACTCAACCCTAAAAAATGTGCTTTCGGGGTCCAAGGAGGGAAGTTCCTGGGTTTCATGCTGACTTCTAGAGGAATTGAGGCAAACCCAGAAAAATGCCGAGCTATTATAGACATGTACAACCCGAGAACAATTAAGGAAGTGCAACAACTTACAGGACGATTAGCGGCACTTGCCAAGTTCTTACCAGCTATATCCGTTCTCGACATTTTTTCAAGCTACTAAAAAAGCAGCATACCTTCAACTGGAATGAGGAATGTGAAGCGGAATTTCAAACTCTCAAAAAAATGTTATCGACTCCACCGATCTTACAAAAACTGACCCCATGTATGCCATTAAAAATCTATTTGTTAGTATCTAATAGTGCCATTAGTTCTGTCCTGATAACAGAGGTAAACAAAAAAGAAGAGCCAGTCTATTTTCTCAACAAGTTACTACAACAGGACGAGCTCAGATATTCAAGCATGGAAAAGCTGGCATTTGCATTAGTCATTACGGCCAGAAGACTAAGGCACTATTTTCACAACAACACAATTATTATCAAAACCAACCAACCCCTCAGGCAGATCTTAACCAGACCTGAGGTATCCGGAAGACTCATCAAACGGTCCGTAGAGCTCTCCGAATTTGACATAAGGTATGAACCTTGGACGACGCTGAAAGCCCAAAACTTGGCAGACTTTGTCGCCGAGTTTACCTCTCAAACAAATCGCATCGAAGAATGGCATTTATACGTGGACAGAGCTGCTAACATAGAAGGATTAGGAGCAGGAGTATTCCTAACCAACAACCACGACCTATGTACTGAGCAATCAATCAAGTTCTCTTTCCTAACAAGCAACAATCAGGCAGAATATGAAGCATTGGTAGTCGGCCTTCGGCTAGCACAATCTTTGAATATTACCCACCTACAGGTGTTTTGCAACTCATTGTTGGTAGTCCAACAAGTGATAAGTAATTTCCAGGTATGTGACCAATCACTAGACAAATAATTTACATTAGTACATGACCTTATTTCACAATTCATTTCCTTTCATATAACTCACATACCTAGAGAACAAAACACCCCGAGCTGATGCTCTATCTAAACTAGCAACAACCAGAAAACACATGAGTGAACCTATTTTTTTCTCAACTCACACTTGCTGAACCAAGCATTAGCAGCAAAGCAGTTTTGTCTCTTTCACAGGTTGCCAACTGGAGAGAACCTTATAAGAAATTCATCACAACATGACAAATACCTAAAGAGGTCACCAACCCGACCTTATTCAAGAAAAGGGCAAGTTCATTCACTATGATCGGAGATGAATTATTCAAAAGTGGATTTTCACAATCTCTTTTACAATTTCTTGGAGAAGATGAATCCAATCTCGCGATGGCCGAAGTTCATGAGGGAGTATGTGGAAACCACGTTGGAGGAATGAGTCTAGCATCCAAGATTGCAAAGGCATGATATTATTGGCCAACTATGAAATAAGACTGTCTCAATAAAGTCAAATGTTGCGATATCTGTAAAAAACATTCATCATGCATACACCACCTAGCCAAGCTCCTACATAGCTCGGAGGTAAGTTGGCCTTTTTACAAATGGGGGCTCGACATTCTTGGACCATTTCCTAGGGCCCCCAGCCAAGTAAAATTTTTGTTAGTTGCAATTGATTATTTCTCAAAATGAATAGAAGCACAACCTCTAGCTAAGATCGGAGCTGACAAAATTATATCATTCATTTGAAAAAATATTATATGTCGTTTTGGTTTACCTAAAGCTATTATTACTGATAATGGTCGGCAACGCAAAGGGGCAATAGGCGGAACTCATCCCAGAGATCCTTTAGAGTTACAATACTTCTGTCCAAACTACAACACGTAAAACACCATTCCGACTTGTATATGGTCCAGATGCGATGATACCAATAGAAATCGCTCAAACATCAACACAAGCCGAACACAGAAACGAATCCGAGAATGAAGACACGAGAAGATTTGAGCTAGATTCAACAGAGAAAGACAAAGATAGAGCAGCAATTAGACAACGAGCAAATGCAGTCAATAATACAAAAGAAATATATCAACAAAGTCCGACCCCAAACATTCTATGAGGGAGATCTTGTCCTCAGACGTACAGAAGAAGCTAGAAAACCACCAGCATATGGTAAACTTGCTACTACATGGGAGGGACCCTACCAAATTAAACAAGTTCTAAGCAAAGGATCATACAAACTACATACACTTCAAGAAACTGATGTACTTGGTACTTGGAACATATCTTCACTTAAGCATTATTTTATTTAAGCACGATATAGAGAAGGGGAGATACTCTTTTTCCTACTCTTAGGTTTTTTCCCATATTGGATTTTTCTTAGGAGAAGTTTTAATGAGGTCTCCACGCAATATCGATTATGTACTTCTCATTCAGATTCAAACATGATTATTATCATTGGATGACTATCTATCAACAATTCCAAACAAAGCAAAAAGCATCAAAAGGATAATATAAATCCAACAATCATATCATATGGTCTCAAACTCGGCCAGACAAACAAACAAATTGCTACTATGAAAGTCTATACCCAAAATACAGTTTTACATCATAAAGCAAAAAGATCAAAAGTCATTCAAAGACGAGATTATTCCTTGCCACCACCACCTACACTCTCCTCTTGGTGGTCAACCAACGCGTCATCATCGACTAATTCACCATTCGCTATGATTTTCATGACACCCAACCTTGAAACATCAACATCAGGGAAAATCACTCCTATCGAGGAGTAGCACGATCAAAACTTTGAGTGAAAGCGCTCAAAACCTCCTCCTCTAACTCCGAAATTCTCGCTTTCAACTTATCCCCTTCAGTAACACTCGCCTCTAGCTTGGCTTTAAGTTCCTTACCCTCATCCTTTTCCTTTTTCAAACCCTCTTTCAAATTTTTTACTTCAGTTTTTAACTTAGTCCCTAGATCAGCTTTCTCCTTAAGAGATTCATTCAGCTTCTTTATAGCGGCAACATTATCACTCTCAAGAATGGCATCCAATTCCCAAGTTCGACCAATTAATAGTGATCCGTCCGTTGGCTATAATTCGGCTCAAGTAAAACTAAAACTATAAATCGGAATCAATCTGGTTAAAACTAAATACACACATGCAGGAGTACGTGGAGAGTACGTGTTTTGCTCTCCTAACGAAATTATCCTATACAATCAAATAACTACGTGCCAACCCAGATGGCACAGGAATCTTTCCGCAAATCTTTCTAAACAAACTCACTAGAGCAGTTATCACATAATTATCCCACTAAATAACAGCTCCACAATATCAGAGTAATCATACCACAACAATTTTATAAATACACCCACCCCCAATCTTAGGTACACAACACTATTCATTCTGAGTCATTTGATATTCATCTTATACTCTTACTAACTTGAGCGTTGGAGTCTCTTTGTAGGTCCCAACCTCCTCTGGTGTTCCTTGACGACCGAAGTATAGCTCGTGCTCTTAGGACAGAAAACTCCATACACACGGAGGAAGGAGTTATATCTCGGCACTAAAAGGAGTTATATATCGGCACTAATTACCAGACAAGAACAAATAGTAACCGACTACCTATCATCTACATACCAAAACAGAACAAGGTCATATGACAATTTTACTCCACTAAAGTCAACAAATAAACATCACTTACTTGCAAATACCGAGAAACACCAATCTTCCCCGCTTCATGAACAACTCTCACATCAGCATCAACCCTGATGACGACATTACTGAGACTAAAAAATCCATCACATAATCCTTACTATTACCCTATTTTCACAATCCAAAACTTGTTTTGGCTCTGACGACTAAAATATAGGAAACCTCTCATTCATTAATGAGTCTAGAAAAAACGGATAATATTCCTCACCGATTTAAACCTTCACATACATTTCTTTAAAGTCCTTAAAAGATGACTTAAATAAAGCAAATATACCAACGAGAAGTTGGTCTTAAATGAGAGGTTATAAAATCCGAAAAAGCATAAACTTTTTTTCTTACCACTAAATCTACGTTTTTTTCCCGCCAAGGAAACTAAACCACTCACTAAAAGCCTAAAATGAAGGCCCAAATAATTTCTTAAAAAATAAACATGTTGATCTTGGGGGCTACACGTATGCTCTATCCAACATACAAATATCCAAACAAACGAAGGATATCATGGCTATGGCAAGCTCAACCTACTTATACGTTAGGCCAAGCCAAGCTTGAGGGGCTTGTAGACTATACCAGAAAAAAACTTCGGTTTAACGGTTACACAATCATATCTCGGATAGAGCTTATACGTGCGCAACAATTTCGGAACAACTGTTTCAAAACTAAATTATCCCTACCACCTTAACAGGGGCAAGAATAAACTCATGAGACTGTTAACAAAAACTATGAGGCCAACCATCTATAAAACGGAGAGAAATTTCTAAGTAAAGGGCACGAGGAAAAAGGCTGATAACAAAAAAAGCACTATTGCAAGGTTCCATCTTTTATTTCTGAGTAATTCCACTGACTTGATCGTCGAAATGTTTTGTGCAGATCGTCGAATTCCTGGAGCCAAACAATCTTGCATTCCGAGCTTAAACTACCCGGTGCAGAACAGTTACCTAAACTTTTTTTAATATTTACGTTATTGTCTTAGTTTATAGACTAACAAATTATGATATAAGTTAGAATTACGTGTATATTATTATTAAAAGAAAATGGTAAATCCATATAGGTACAATCTTTACATGGTGCTATATATGAGCAAAGGCACTTTCTGAGATGATAGAACTTCTTTTGGTGTCTCGAGATGATGGAACTTAAACAGAACATATACTATGAACTATGAAGAAGTAAAAATACAGAAAAGAAAAACAATAAATACATAAAACTCATCATACTGAAAACTAATAATTATCAAAGCATGCTATCTGTTCGAGCTGGTAGCCTCTTGAAGAAATTGCTTGGAACCGAAGGAAGCTTGCTGCGAAACCTCGGATGGCGAAGGTAATACAAGCCGGTCACCAGAGCCACCACTCTCGGTGGCGTTGCATAGAGAACCACCGCCGAACAGAAGCTGAACACTATAAAGAGGCTAGTTGCTCTTGTGTCCCTCCAACTCAGCAGAGACTGGAATCTCTCACCTTGTGTAGCAATGTCTCCAACAACTGTTTGAATCCTACCTGCAACACTTCTTAGCCTGTCATACCTCATCCTCACAACATCATGAGATCTTGAAGTTGGGAATGTATCGAACTCCTCGTCGAGTTCGTCCGGGTGAACGGCCTCCGCCCAGGAAAGTTTAGTGTCCATGTGAGGCGGGTTCCTAGGCCGGAACCTATAGTTCCATAGGCCTATGAAGAACATGTATAGGAATAACGTTGGGAGCATCAATTCGGGATACCAAATTAGTATCAGGAAAAGGATGTGAACAAGGACTGATGAGATGGGATTCTTCCAGTGACAAACTTGATTGAACCATTGACCCATTGTGATCATTCCGGAGAAAAGCGACATGATTCGGAAGAAATTCGCCTTGCTTCTCCTCATGCTCCACATATGAGAATCAACATCCAACATGTACTCAACTACCTCCTTCCTGAGAGGAGGTTCAGCTCTTCCTAGTCTCGTCGCCACAATGTTCATAGCTTGGTAGCGTAAATTGTCTACTTGGTTGACAGTGAAAGGATGCAAGTAATGCATCTTTGGAAGCAACGGTTGGCCATAAATGTGAAAAATGTTAGCTAGTGAGAGTGTGGTGAACCTCACTGCTAGCTGAAGCTCACCCATCTTCTTGATACCATGCGGGTGCAGAACAAGGAGAGGATAAGAATGAGTGTAGATTCTGTTAGCTTCCAATGTTGAGAGCCTGATCCTGACCTTTCCAATTCGGGAATCACGTGCCGCCGCATTGCTGCCTAGATGGCAGTTATCGAAAACCCCCAAAGTTATGACAGTACAAGGATCATAAACTTCCCATGTGTATTGCTCGTTCCACTTTGGACTGAAAGTGTCAAGAATTGTTCTTGTTCTGACCCATTTCTGGCTGTACTTGGCGACGCAATAGGCATCTGTGCTGCCGCGGCTATCCTTCATCTTCATTGGGAGAAGCCCCTGTGCTCCTAAGATGCCTACTTCAAGTATCCCAATCGGCTGCTTCCACAGCTGCCTTGCAGTTGGTCTTTGATCACTCATGTACATGGTGGACTCATCCATCACATGGTATCCACCTTCAAGGCAAATTCTGAGGTGAATCCTGCTTGAAAATTTCAATTCCTTCCTCCTATCAGCTTCTAGCATTCCGAAACCATACTTCTCCAGATTGAACCAACGGGAATGAACCGGCCGGTGATCTAGCCGCTTCTCGAAGAGGGTCATTGGCAAGGTTATCTTCCCAAGTACCTCATCTTTTGTAGGGTGCAAATGATCCTCCACAGTTATTGTTAGTTGCTCCTCAAATGGTTCGGCCGCCACGAAAACCAAATCTTCATTCCAAACCGGCGTTGTTGTTCTAGTTGGACATATCCTTGTCCTCAAAACTTGGTTGCCAACCTGTCCTTTGACAAAAAGCTCCGGTAGGCGATTTCGGTCACTAGGTATCACATCTTGAGCTTCAATAGCGTTGACTCTCAGATACCACAGTTTTGGAGACACATAAACCTTTGATCTAATGTTGAAAACGCCTTCGCCGTACACAGAGGCAGCATCAGCATGCCAAGCATCTGAGAAAGCTTCATCTGCTTGAGTTCCCATCCACACTGCAAGCATAATATCACCCCTTACCTTCCCATCTCCTCGCCGGTCTTCGAGTCTGTACCACTGAGGTGCCAAAGGACTATCTGGTGGAACTCTGGTTGGAACCTCATTGAGGTCAAAGATCACCCTTCCAAGATAGTCATCTCTTCCGACCATGTCTTTATCTTTCACAAAGACCTCAAGAATCGAAGATTGAATGCGGTCTTTTGAGAAAGCGAAGACTTGGTTCCACTCAGGGTTCAATTTCTTCTCAATGTGCTTTGTTCTCCCTTTGTAGTTACCAAGCTTCACCTCCACATAAGGATCACAACTTGAAGTGAGAGTGCCTGGTGGAAGATCTTTGGCTTTCACTACTCGGACATAAAGATAGAACATCTGCTCAACAAGGTCATAGGTGCTCGAGAACCTTTCGCCGCCACTCATCCACCCTCTTCCACCATTAGGCCACCGCTCGCCCAGCTGCAAGTTGGTGTCCTTCACATTGTAGTCCTCATCATCCAGGCTGCCGTGATGGTCAAGACTACTAGGAACGTTGCCAAGAGTACTAGGATGGTCATGGCTACTGCGGTGGACTTGTTGAGGAAAATTAACAGATTGCATAGCGGCCGCGGCCGGCGTGCCTCGCTGCCGTCTCTTAATTGAAATCATTGGTTGCTGGTGAACTTGGTGTCTGTGTAGCTGTTGGGCTCTCTCAGGGACAGGTTCTCTCTTCTCTTGCTTTGGCGCTAGATCAGTATCACTGCCACTACACTGAATTCGAGCAGCGAGATTTGTTCCAGCTTCTTTGTTTACTATCCCTGATTCTTCGGTGACTTGTTCTGAAGTGTCAAATGATGTAGTAACTTCTTTGGGTTCAGATTCTGAAGTTTCTTCAGTAAGGACTGTATCTTCTGTAGTTATTGAGGGAAGACTACTATGAAAATGAGTAGGAGAAAGATTTTTAGTGTTGGATTGTGGTGCTTGAGGCAGAGGAGTGTGAGGTGAGAGTTTTTCAAGTTCTGAAATCAAAATGGAAGGACTGATTTTGGGTTTGGAATGTGATGCAATATAAACTTTAAGGCCAATTTCACCTTTCACAGGAGAGAAAAACCACTTCTTTTCAAGAGGGTAAGTTTGATAAACTTCCTCACCTTCCTTGACAAGATTGGAGCAAGGAATTCTCACTCGACCGAGGAAGCTCCGGCCAGGAACCGGTCGCCTCTCGTGGTACACGGAGACTTCAATGGATTGGTGATGGTAAGGTTTGGTTGAATCAAACTGGAACAACAGCTTGTGGTTCCAAGTTGGGTTGAGGTTCTTTGGGACAGTTCTTGTTCTGCTTAGTTGGTTTTCGAAGTCTACTTCGACGAATGGACTTGCTGATCCTTCGCCGTCTTTTGGCATAAGATCATGAGCATCTATGACCTCCACAACCAGCTTCATATCCTTTTTCAATTCTTCCCAGTGTCTCTGCCACAGTTAAGCAACAAACTCAAGTTGCTACCTGCAACAAGTAACCAAAATATTCCATTCTGAAAGCAATGAAGTTCTACTTATTAAGGCAAAACAACATTAGTAGAAGAAGTAGAAGTAGACACATTTAATGTTGTTTCACTTTGTTGTTACACAGTGGAGAAAAGACCTCAGTATGCTTTAAGCAAGGAATAATTTGGTGAAGAAGCTGCATGAGCTTTAGTAACATAAAAAAGGATTAAGGGAAAGCTTCAAGTTGATGTAACTTATTGTTGGGACATTCTTCTTGGCGTGTAACGTTGTTTCATTTGTTAAGGGTTTTATGTTTTCAAGTGATCGTAAAATATGAAAGTAACAAGGAATGATTCAGAATTCTGACTCTGCTTTTACTCCTATTTTGGTCCAATCTTGGGTGAGCGAACATGATTTGATTCTTAACTGATTCATGTGGCATAATGATTTTGAGGTTAATTTGTTTACTTAATGAATGGGGTTATTTGGATAAAAGGATGAGTTGAAACATGAAAGGATCAGTTCTTTCTTCTATGTGGAGCAACGCCAAAGTGAAGAAAAAGTGAATGAACATGAAAGGCTGATTTGAAGCTGCAAAAAAGTAAAGGCGGCTTAGCTTAGCTCAAGGTCTCACATACCATAGCTTATAGATACTTTACTTGTGCTATAATGAATATAATAATAAATAATTAATTATTATTATTGTTAATTAAATGTGAGTAATAGGCAGTTCGAACCCGCCAAAAAGTTCATACGATACTTGGTGCTTCGGTGTCAATTCTTAAGCTGTGCCAAGTCATTCATTAAACTGAAAACAAGATGGTATCATGCAGGATAAGCAAAGAACAAAGGATGATGAAGTGACATTTAAACTAAAAGTAGCTTCTAGCAAATATGCAGTATTGATCCCTTTTGAAGTTGTTGATTACTTTATTTGCCACATGACTATAGAGCTTTGGTAGTTTAACCTTCACATAAAACAGATCTGGATAGATTTAAGAGGAGTGCTGGGTCATTAATTTTTGTGATTTATAACTATCAAATAGCTATTAATAATAATTTTGATAGTATAAGATTGGTGTGAGATTTCATTTAATAACTTTTTTTTTTATTGATTACATACGACCTCCTAGACTTCTCCTATATTTAAAATCAAGAACTTTACTCTTATATTCTCCTCTGAATTTATTATTTTTTGCATATTTTATTGAGAAATGTTAGACATCTATTATAATTTATTATTTTAATTATTATTTAATTATTATTTTAATTTTTTTGGTTTAATTTTTTTTAGTTTAGTAATCTAACAATATATTTTATTATATATTTTTAAATATTAATAACAAACTGATATTCAAAAATAATAAATTCTGATAATTTTTCAGTATTCTTTTATTTTATAAGCTTTGGCAAATATTTAATTTAATATTTATAAATTAAAAATTTGTAATTAACTTTTTATGATAGGTAGAAGTTTTAACAAAATTTTCTCAATATACAATAATTTTGGAAAAACCATCCGTTCCGATAAAAATATTAAAAATATCTTTTCATAAAAATATTAATTTAACCACATTTTAAAACCTTGATTTATGAAAGAAAAGAGCCATTAAATAATTTAGCCATATTTTAAAATCATAACTTTTAAAAAAAATGTGCCATTAAATAAATTGAAAAGATTAAGAGAGAAAATATTTAAATTATCCAAATTAATAATAGATAAAAAATTAATGATTTTAATTAATGACAGTTTTAATGACACTAAATTTCTTAAATCAATATAAAATAATTTTTTTCTAAAATTTTAATTTTACAATTAGTTTTATTCAAGCAATTTAAAATTAAAAAAAAAACTCATATCTCATGGAACTCCAAAAAATTGTCATCTTATATCTATTTTGAGTAAATAACTTCATTAAAATTTTTTGAAAAAAAATATAAAATATAAGAACTTATATTAAAAATAGCTTAATTATAAGTTATTTTATATCTTGTTTTTTAGTCATACAAGAATGTATTTTAAAGGAAGAATGATATAATAACTTTTAGAAGAGGAAAAGTCACTTTTTTTTACTACCTCAACTCATAAACACTTTAACTAACTTTTAAGAAGTCACAAATTAACTTTAAAAATTATACCAAATATTAATATGATATCTTTTCATAATTTAAAAGTAAAAAAAAAATAACTTTTGAACCTTCTAAAATAGGACTTTAAATGCCAGTTTGGATAAACAATTTAATTAAATTCTTTTTAAAAAAGAGGTTAAAACATAAGGATTTATATTAAAAACAGTTTATAAATAAATTATTCTGTATTTTGATTTTTATCATAAAAGTACTTATTTTAAAGTTGTTTTAATAAATAAGAGTGATAAAATAGTTTTTGAAAAAAAATCAAATTTTTTTACTTTTTCAAAAACTCTTAAATAATTTTTTGAAAAATTAAAAATATATCTAAAAAATTGTACCAAATAATATTAATATAATTTTTCACAAGTCAAAAACCTAAAAAATAGCTTTTAAAACTTTCGAAACGAGTAAATATTTTTCACATTTGCTCCAGACTTTCTATAATAAATTTTCTCGAAGAAATTTAAATACAATTTATCAAAAAGAATAAAGGAATGATAAAAGACAATTCGGACTCAATATTGTTCGAAAAAAAATTTAAAAAATAAAAATCAACAAAATATAATTGATATGTCAAAACTAAAAGTTAAAACCACCATTAAGACTATTAACATTGATGAAAAGTTAGAAGAAGTAACTATGTTGTTTAAACAACTAAAAATAGTTCAAGAAGATGAAATGTTTGAACATAACTTTTAAATTGAAGTTGCTTTGGTAAATACTATTTGATATGACCGTTATGAGTTATAGCTCGGCAAACCTATTCGTAACCGATGTATTAACGCCACCGATTTTATGGCATTTAACGACTTTGGTCGGTTACAATAAAATAATCAATTTATGAGAAAACGGTCGATTATCGTCTCCGAGTTATAAAAGAAAACAGTCCAGGTTGAAAAGGTAGATCATCGTTCCAAATTACAAAAACTCTTTTGATAATTCTCATTAACTGACTTGAGCGTCGGAGTACTTTTTGCAGGTGCTCCCCCTCTTGTTTCACTTGGTGATCGAGGTGTATTGTGGTCCACTTGCTAGGCAAAGCAGCTCCTTCTTCGGAACGAAGTATAGCTCGGCCGACCCCCTCTCCAAGACGAAGAATAGTTCGGCCGCAACCAGGCAGGAACATTTGGCGCCCACCGTGGGGCCGAGTTTAGAACACTTCCCTTAACAGGTCCCAAATACCCTATCGTCTGCAAATGGCTGATGCACCTCCACCTACTCCGTCCGAGCTACTTCGGATGGTAACCGAGCTTCAGCAAGCAAATCAGCGCATGGCAGAGGCAAATCAACGTATGGCTGAGGAAAATCAAAGAATGCAGCAGCAAATTCAGCAAATAGCCAACGCCCGACTCGAACATAACGACAACCGTCATGGAGGAAACGCCAATGACGAGAATCAATCTCAGCCGACACATGTTTCGGAGACTCCCCAGGATGAGGAGGAAGGGGATCCTCACAACAATGAAGCCTCACTGAAAGACGAGGGAGAGGAGCCTGACAACTCGGCAAGACCTTTCACAGCTGATATCATGAATTTTCAACTACCCCGGCAATTTACATTGCCAACGACTTTGAATCCGTATGATGGCTTAGGCGACCCAAAGCAGCACATCAAAAAGTTCCGATCTATCATGATCGTTAACGGTGCATCCGATCCTATTCTATGTCGTTGTTTTCCCTCCTTTTTAGATGGTCCTGCACTTGACTGGTTTTGCTCTTTGCCTGCAGATTCAATTTCACGCTTCCAGGAGTTAGCAAAGCAGTTTGAAGATCATTTCGCGGCATCAGCGATATATCTGCATGATTCCGACTACCTAACGACTGTAAAGCAAGGTCCTCAGGAAAGTCTGAAAGACTACATCACCCGCTTTACAAAGATAGCCATGCGCATACCCGACCTTCATCCAGAAGTTCATCTTCACGCCATCAAAAGGGGCCTTCGACCAGGAAAGTTTCAAGAAGCCATTGCCGTAGCCAAGCCGAAGACTTTGGCCGAGTTTCGAGAAAAGGCAAAAGGGCAAATAGACATTGAAGAGCTTCGTCAAGCTCGCAAAGCGGAAAAGTCGGCAGCTATTAAAGAAGATGATAAGCCTCGGGACAACAAGAAGACTTTCAGACCAACCCCTCGCTATGAAACCTACACTCAGTTTAACACGAAAAGAGATGATATTATTAAGGAAATTTTGAATTCCAAGCTGATTAAACCTCCTCGCAAAGCTGGCAGTTATCCCGAGCCGAAGAATATAGACAAATCCAAATACTGCACATTCCATCAGAAGTATGGTCACACAACCGATGAGTGTGTGATCGCCAAAGACCTTTTAGAACGTTTAGCAAGACAAGGACATCTTGATAAATATATCTCAGGCCACATGCAGAAAAGATCCGCTTCCATTTCAGATCCACCCCCTGTAGGACCATCATCATCATCAAAAGATAAGGAAAAGGCACCGGCTCAGCCCAGGGGTATAATTAATTGCATCTCGGGCGGTTACGCCGGAGGTGGACAAACAAGCTCGGCAAGAAAACGGACATACATGGCCATGCTAGCACTGGGAAATTCCAGAGATGACAATCCCCAGCCATTGCAAGAGATTCCAGAGATGACATTTTGCCCAACCGACTTTAACTGCAAGGATACCAACCTAGATGACCCTGTCGTCATCTCTCTTCAGTTGGGCGACTTAATAGTTCGGAAAGTGCTGCTAGACCCAGGCAGCAGTGCTGATGTGCTATTTTTTACAACATTTGAAAAAATGAAATTAAGTACTAATATTTTGCAGCCATCTGCAGGGGACTTGGTAGGATTTTCCGGGGAACGCGTTCCAGTGATGGGATCAGTGTGGTTACAAACCACACTCGGTGAGCAGCCTCTATCTAAAACACATGACATCCAATATCTTGTTGTAGACTGTTTCAGTCCCTATAACCTTATCTTAGGAAGACCTTTTTTAAATAGATTTACTGCGATTGTATCCACTGTTCATCTCTGTGTCAAGTTTCCCGTGCAGGACAATATTGTAGCCACAATCCATGGTGATTTACAAGAAGCTCGGCATTGTTATAATACAAGCCTAAAACCTATCAGGAAGAGTTCCGAACGACGTATAAACTCCATCACTTCTGAACAACCAACATTAGCCGAGCTTGACCCTAGAGCCGACTTTCAAGATCGTCCTCTGCCAAATGAAGAGCTAACAAAGATTATGTTAACTGATGACCCAATGAAATTCACTTTCATAGGAACCTCGGCAAAAGACAAAGAACGGGAGGAGCTCATCCGTTTTTTACAGAAGAACGCCGATCTTTTTTGCCTGGACATCTGGAGACATGCCAGGCATTGATCCATCCGTTATTACTCACAAGTTGGCAATAAGCCCCGCAGCTCGACCAATATCTCAGAAAAAAATAAATCTCGGAACTGAAAAAAGAATGGCAGCCATGGCTGAAGCCAAGAAGCTCCTCGATGCAAATTTCATCCGAGAAATCAGGTTTACAACTTGGCTGGCCAACGTCGTCATGGTAAAGAAAAATAATGGTAAATGGCGCATGTGCGTCGACTTTACTGATTTAAATAAAGCATGTCCTAAAGACGCTTACCCTCTGCCTTCTATCGATACTTTAGTAGATAACTCTTGTGGTTATGGCACCTTGAGTTTCATGGATGCATACTCTGGTTATAACCAGATCCTTATGCACCCATCAGACCAAGAAAAAACGGCCTTTATTACTGAATATGGTAATTATTGCTACAATGTCATGCCTTTTGGCTTAAAGAATGCAGGTGCAACATACCAAAGACTGATGAACAGGGTCTTCGAGCAACAGATAGGTCGGAATATTGAGGTGTATGTCGATGACATGGTCGCCAAGACAAAGGTCGGCCATTCCCATATTGAAGACCTTGCCGAAATATTTGGCCAAATCCGAGCTTATAACATGAGGCTCAACCCGAAAAAATGTGCCTTTGGTGTTATCGGAGGAAAATTCCTCGGCTTCATGCTTACTAGCCGAGGAATTGAAGCAAATCCTGAAAAATGTCAGGCGATCCTTGATATGAATAGTCCCACAAACATTAAAGATGTTCAGCGATTAACAGGGAGGTTGGCAGCTCTCTCCAGATTTCTGCCATGCTTGGCCTCCAAGTCCTTCAGCTTTTTTCGATGTTTACGGAAGAACACAAATTTCCAATGGGATGAAAACTGTGAAATGGCATTTCAAAGTTTAAAACAATTTCTTTCTAAACCACCTGTTTTGCAAAAACCTAACATTGGTGAACCATTATATTTATATTTGTCGGTTACTGATATAGCGGTTAGCTCTGTTCTTGTTGTAGAAAAAGAGAAAACACAACAACCAGTTTATTTTGTAAGCAAATCATTGCAGAATGCTGAGCTTCGCTATCCGAGGTTAGAAAAGCTCGCTTATGCACTTGTTTTTTCTGCAAGACGACTTCGCCCCTACTTTCAGAGTCATACAATTTACGTCAGAACTTCTCAACCCTTACGTCAAGTACTCGCCAAACCCGAGCTTGCCGGGAGATTGATAAGATGGTCTATTGAACTGTCCGAATTTGATATTCAATATCAACCTAGAGGATCTGTCAAATCACAGTACCTGGCCGACTTTGTTGTCGAGCTCACGGGACCGAGCACAAACATAGAGGATGCATGTTGGATGTTATTTGTTGATGGGGCTTCTAACCCCCATGGATCTGGAGCAGGAATACTTTTGGAAAATGCTGAGGGAGTCATTATTGAACATTCTCTACGATTTTCATTCAAAGCCAGCAATAATCAAGCCGAGTATGAAGCCCTACTCGCAGGGCTCAGGTTAGCAACAGAACTTCATGTTGTCAATTTAAAAGTTTATTGTGATTCTCTATTAGTTGTTCAACAAGTAAATCAGAGTTTCCAAACAAAAGATCCAGTTTTATCAAAATATGTAGTTCTTGTCAAAAACCTCATGGATCGTTTCTCAAAAATTGAAATTCATCATATAGCAAGAGATCAAAATCATAGGGCAGATATATTATCAAAGCTTGCTTCCACTCAATCACACACTGCCTCACTACTACAGTCCACTCTCCACGAGCCGAGCATAAACATTCTTAGCATTTCTCATATAGAACAAGAAGTCGGTTGGCAAAAGCCATACATTCAATATCTTAAAACTGGAGAACTCCCACAAGAGATACAAGATGTAAAAAAGTTCAAACGACAGGCATCTTTCTTTACATTATTAAATAACCTGTTGTATAGGCGGGGCTACTCCCGACCATTATTGAAATGCTTAGACAGGACAGAGGCCGACCTAGCCGAGGTCCATGAGGGCGTTTGTGGAATACACTCAGGAGCCAGAAGTCTAGCACAAAAGATTCTTCGTGCCGGTTTTTATTGGCCGACCATATGGGAGGACAGTCGGAAAAAGGTCCGAGCTTGTGACCGCTGCCAAAAACATGCCCCGACCATTAACATTCCCGCCGAGGATTTACATCAGTCAACGGTAAGCTGGCCCTTTAATCATTGGGGAATAGATATCTTGGGACCTTTTCCCACAGCCCCGAGACAGGTAAAATATTTGGTTGTCGCAATTGATTACTTTTCTAAATGGATTGAGGCTCAACCTCTAGCTAGAATTACATCAGTTCAAATGATTTCTTTTGTCTGGCAAAAGATAATTTGCAGATTTGGTATACCTCGTCACATTGTAACCGATAATGGTCGACAGTTTACCGACCATAATTTTAAGAACTTTTTACAGAATTTAAAGATTAAGCAACATTTCTCCTCGGTGGAGCATCCTCAATCTAACGGCTTAGCTGAAGCTGCAAACAAGGTCGTCCTGCAGGCTCTAAGGAAGAAGCTCGATGACGCCAAAGGATTATGGGCTGAACTTGTTCCAGAAATTTTATGGGGTTATAATACCTCACCACACTCAACGACTAAAGAAACACCATTCCGTCTGGTTTACGGATCGGAAGCAATGATACCAGTTGAAGTATCACAAAGCTCCTTCAGAACACAAGCAGAAGATCACGAGCATGCTAGGCGAGCCGAGCTTGATTTGGTTGAGGAGGTACGGGCCATAGCGGCAGTTCATCACAAAGCCTTACAACAACGAGTGGGCAAACGCCATAATAAAAGGGTGAAACCAAGATCTTTTAATGTCGGAGACCTGGTATTAAGAAAAACTGAAGAAGCGCGGAGACCGCCCGCTCATGGAAAACTTGCAGCCACATGGGAAGGCCCGTACCGAATTCATCAAGTGCTCGGCAAAGGAGCATATCGATTGGAACAATTAGATGGTACAGTATTACCTAGCACTTGGAATATTAATTCCTTGAAACGATATTATAGTTAACACTTCAAAATGCTGGCACTCTTTTTCCTACCTTGAGATTTTTCCTAAAGTTAGGTTTTGCTCAAGAAGGTTTTAACGAGGCCAGCGGCCTTAAATCAAATTTGTAAAGGTCGTGCATACAAATAAAAGTTATTTTTTGTCAATATATTCCATACTAACATAAACCTCTTAAGGCTTATTGCCTACCACAATTAGCAATTCCTGTTTAAACTCGAAGCCACACCAATAATTGGTGTGCAAACCGGACTGATGACTCCTTGTCAGTAATCAGACCCTAAGTATAGGGATATGAAAAAGGATAAGACAAATATATCCTAAACTTATCAGAAATGCATCAGTTACAAAACAAACACTGATCTTAACAGACCAAGAAAAAGGGCCCATACTGCCCCACTCAAAATAAAAACGGAAGTTGTTCATACTGCTAAATCATTACAAAAAAGACAAGAAAAAGCATCAAGCACAATCAATCAGCCAAGTTATCACCCTTTTCTTCTGGAACCTCTTCATCATCGACTAAGTGCCCATCCCGAACTATCTTACTCGGGTCCATAGCCGCAAAATCTCCTTTAGGGCAAAGAAACTTTGCTTGAATAAGGGCACGTTCGAAACCCTCGGCAAAAGCATCAAGGATCTCAGCTTCACGGTTAGTTTTCATCTGTGTCAACTTTAACTCCATTTCAACGAACTGCTCGCCCATATTGGCAATTTCATCTTCCTTCTTTTTCAGTAACTCTGCAGTTTTCTTACACTTTTCCTTTTCAAGTTTAAGTTTTTCTTTCGCGTCAGAAGCCTCCTTTTCCAATTCTGTCAAAGCAGCCTTTTTGGATTCCAACTGCTCTTTCAATTTGGCACTTACCACAGAACTCTGCAACATCTTTCTATGTCTTTTTTCCTGACTTCGACCTATGCTAGCCAACCGAAAGCCCATAACCTGCAAACATAAAGAAGAGGAGAATATAAAATATATTACTATAAGCTTAATCAAGAAGATAAAAATGTTTATCTTAATATATATTTATATTGCAAAACTTCCATATCCCACTAATAAAATCATCATGAAAAGATTTGTTAATGGGATAAACGAAGGAACTATCGAAAACAAATTTGGAGTAGCAACATATATTGACAAGAAGAGGAGAAATGTAAGAAAGCAATCTAAAAAAGTTTGGAAAAATAATTACTATATGTTTCCAGAAGAATGCTGAAATTTTCCAAAACTATACTTGTGATAAAAATACCAACAAAAACCAAGACAGCAATGCTTTAGAGAAAGAAAATACTATTCAAATAACTGGAGAAGAAAAGAATATTCTAAAAAAAGAAATTTTAAACCAAACAATAAATATTGTCCAAAAAAAAAGAAAATTGTAAATTTTAGTATTGTAAAGAACAAGACCATTATGCTCATAAATGCCCTAAAATGAAGGACAACAATAAAAATGATCTTATAAAATAAGTTACAAAATCGTGTTGGGACAAAATAAAAAGAATCTTATAAAATAAGTAGAAGTTATAAAATCTTATTTTCTGAACCACTTAAAGAATCAGATAATAGTTTAGAATAAGTATTCGAGTTTGTCTTAAAAACGGATTCAGAAATCAAGTGATAGTGCAATATTTATTTCTATAAAAATTATAGAAAAGTTTGTTAATGTTTATTGACTCAAGAGCAACGCAATGTTTTATCAATCCAAAATTACAATTAGATTGGAAGAAACGAAAGAAACCATTACGGGATAAAATTACTGACAAGTCTATACATAAAAGATGAATGTTACGGTGTTTATCATTTTCTACCTAAGTTATTAAAAAAAATAAATAAATAATATTTAATAAATTTTATATAATTTATTTTTTATTTTAAATATTTTATTTTTCATTTTAAAAAAAAGTTAAACAATTTAGATATTTTAGGCACCATAACAAAGACATCATAGAATTCATCTATAATTAAATAAAAAGTAGAAATAGTTGAAATTTTTATAAAAAACTATAGATTTGTAGTATGTTCTACATGTAAGCTAGATTTAGGAATGAATTTTATATTAGGAAACAAATTCCTTAAATTCTATCATCCATTTATTCAAGAACTATCAAATATGGTTCTTAAAGCCCTACATAATTCATCAATAAATAAAAAATAGAAATGCTACACATATAAGTTAAGTTATTTTGGTTTACAAATCATATAAGTTAGGACAAATCTAACAAAAAGGACACTCACCCATATGAGCGTATCAACACGCGCTACTCAATGATTTTCATAGTGCGCTTTACGTTCCTTTTTATTCTCCTCCTCTTCTTTCTTCTTCTCCTTCTTCTTTGCGTTTCTCCTCCTTTTACTTCACGTGTTTCATCTTCATCGTCGCTTTTTTACTACTGTTATTGTTGCTGCATTTTTTCCCTCCTCCTTTTTCTATTAATTTTGCAACATTATGTATTTTTTATTTTTTATTTAATTTTTTTCTCTCAAGAAGAATTATGAGAATATGAAATAAGAAGATGAAAAAGAAGAAGCAGTTGAAGATAAGAATGAGGAAGAGGACGAGTTTTGAATTATATAGAACTTATCAGAATAAAAATACACCCAAAAATCTTCGTGTTACACCAAATATCTTCGTGTTACACCCAAATTTGCTACAAATACAGAAAAATGTTTCCTCTAATGTTGCATTTTTTTCTTTTTTTTCTCATTTCTTTCTTTCTTTCTTTTAGTTAAATGAATGTAAGTTCATCATTTTTCAAGTAATTTTGCAATATTATGTGTTTCTTCTTCTTCTTTATTTGATTTTTTTTTGTTTTTATTCTTGTTATTAAGAGAGTAAAACAAGAAGAAATTTGAGAAGGTAAAACAAAAAGAAAAAGATGAATGAGAAAAAAGCAACAGAAGATGAGAAGGGAAAAGAGAAAGAGTTTTGAATTATGCAGAACTTATCAAAATAAAAATATCCCTAAATATCTTCGTGTTACACCAAAAAATCTTCGTGTTACACCCAAATTTGCTACAAATATAGAAAAATATTTCCTCTAATGCTATATTTTTTTCTTCTGAATTAAACCACATCTCAGCCACTTGATTGGATTCAAAACAATAATCAATTTTGTTCTAGTTCAATTGACAATCAGAACCTGAATTATTCATTATCTTCAACAATGAGATAACTGATGATGGAGGAAAAAGAAAAAAAAAAGGAGAAAAAGAAATTCTAATGAAAAAAGAAGGAGGAAGAGGAGAAAGAGGAAGAGGCGGTGTTGATGACGACGATAACGAAGAAGAACATGCAGTAACAACAAGAAGAAGAAAAACGTGCAGTAACAGTACGAAGCGCATGAATATAAATGACTTATAAAAATTTGTATGTATAAAAAAAATGCTTGTATGTAGAAAATAATTCATAAAAAATAAACTCAGATAATAATACCTACTATAACTATAGATAAAAATCTCAAATTCAAAATTTTAATTTTATCAGAAGAATGCTACCTAAATTTATATTTTTAAATAAATATCTCAGACAATCTTAAAAAAAGGATAGAAAATTTTTTAGACGAGGTATGTGTAAAAAATCCATTAGATGTTAAAAATATAAATCAAGAATCGGTAAGTATAAAACTAAAAGATCTTATAAATGAAATAAACATCCCAAAAAAATTTCATATTCTTCAAGAGATAGAGAAAAATTTTCATCAGAATATAAGGATCTGCTTGAAAAAAGAATTATTAGGTTAACTAAAAGTTCCCACATGCTGCACGTACTAGCATTTTATGTGAAAAATAATAATAAAATTAAATGAGAAAAATGAAGAAAGTTTGCTAATTATAAAAAAATAAATGAAGCAATTATTGAAGGTATTCATAAACTTTTAAGAAAGAATTCAATTCTAGAAAAAAATTAACGGAGCCACTTAATTTTCATCTTTCGATACAAAATCAGGATATTGGCAGTTAGATGAAGAAACACAAGAAAAATTAAAAACTAGAATAAAATATGTTAAAAAAAAAGAATTATGCTACATAGTACACTAAAATCAGCCAATAAAGTTAATTATCAGTATAAAATATATATAAAAATATAAATACATATTAAAAATAAATTAAATCACACATATATTTATACACAAATACAGTGATAACTGATTTTAGTGATTGATTTTGATGTACAAATAATATATTTAAAAAAACATTTCCTAATAAAATAAAAGATAGAAAGCTACTAAAAAGATTTTTAGGATGTATAAATTATATTTTTGATTAAGAATTTTTAAAAAATATAATAAAATATATAAAAAAGCACGTCCTCCAAAATAAGTGTTAAAAAGGGTTGGAATTGAGAAGAAATTGATAATATACAAGTTTAACATATTAAAGAATTAATAATGCTCTATATTTATGTAAAAATTCTAATCAAGTCTTTCAAGCATTTTTTTTAACACGTCCCCTCAAGTTGTTTGTGATACACGCGCTCCCCAATATTAACGTAAACATTTTCTAATCAACGTAAACTTTTTCTGCTCAACATAAAGTTCTCGTGGTTCTTTTTTGTTCTCGTCGTTCTTGAAAAATATAAATTCAACAAGAATTCAAGGACTTAAAATAATAAAATACAAAACTAACAAAAAATTTTAAGACACTAGAGTACCAAAATAAGAAATTATAAACTACAAACTACAATTAAATAAACTAAAACTTAAAAATAAAAAAGAAATTTATAAGAAATTTTTTAAATTTTAGAGAGAAGTTAGAGTTTTTCGCTCTAAAATTAAAAAAAAAATGAGTGTGTATAAATGTGCGTATATTCCTTCTCAAGAATTGCATCAAATATGATTTTAAATTGGTTTTAATGGAACAAAATAGCTTCCAAATCATGAGTCACATGTCATTTTAAATGAGGTGTGTACTAGATATGATACTTACACATGTAGGGTACGTACGCACTTCATGTGTACACATACATGATGCGTACGCATCTTTGTAGTTTTTTTAATACTTCATTTTTTTATAAAATAAATTTACACTTTTATATACTTTTCTTTCATTCTTATCTCTTAAATCTTAAACAACTTAAACAAACATATCAAGATATCGAATGGAATAAAAAGTAAAATTAATTTGATAATTCTAAAAATTTAAAAGATATGTTTTAATAAAAAAAAAGAATAAATAAATTAGGAGTTCAATATCAATAAAAGTCAATGGATAGTCGGAGTCTACAAAGGAGAAGAACGTGGCAAGAAGGCAGGAGTCCAAAGGGGATCGGAATCCAACATGGATGGGAGTCCAATCAAGCTAGGAGTCCAAGAGCAATTAGAGTGAAAAATAATTAGGAAATCCATGGCTAAATGGAGTTTAAAGTTGTGAACTTCTTTCCTATCCATAATTAGTTGAATGATATTTTGACCTATTTATACTATAAATTTTACCAATTTACAACACATGTTAGCTAGTTCTTTTTTTTTTTTTTTTTTGGATTTGGCCATGGTCAGAAGACTGACCCGGCCTACAACCCGTAACCCAAACCCGCCTAAGCCTGAAACCCTACCCCCAGACACTGAATTCGCTCTTCTCTCCACCCTCACTGCCCGATTCTACCATGCGAGACAAGCTTCTTCTTCGCGCTCCGCCGTTAACAACGGAACTCCGTACTGAGCCCGGAACCTTCGTGCATGGTGCTGATCCTGTAATGCTTCCTCCTTGGCGGGCTGACCATCTTCATTTTGCATCGCAGTTGTTGTTGACGGTCTGTGGTCAGCCGGCGCGGAGTCCGTTCCTCGCTGCAACTCCCGGAGGCGACGATGGTTTCTTCCTTGAGATGGTGATCTCGCATTCGTGGTTTGTCCGCTGCCGTCCCTGTGCCGAGCGAGGTTCTGCCCAGTCAGAAATCTGGCTTCGTTCCCACCATCGAGCTTCCTCCTTATGCCGCCAATGTCCCTGCTGGAGCCAATCGTCGGCCTTTGCGAAGACGTGGGTTGAAGCTGCCGATCTCCCTGTGATGCATGCTTAATCCAGGTTTCGGCTTCCACCCGCCCCTGTAATACTTCATCACTTTGACCTTCCTGAAGGTTGGTTGAAACTAAAACCTGGTTGTCATGATTTTGATTGTAATATTTGTTGTGAAGATTGGCGAATCCTACTTCCTTTCTGATTATGTTCCTGACCTGTACAGGCGGAGATACTGCCCACTGCCTCTGAAGCTGATTTCCTGCTGCCATCGCTGCCAGTTGATGAGCTAAGATGTTACCTTCGCGTGGAGTCCAAGTAGCTCCGACATCCGGCGCCTCTTCCAGCATTAGCAGAATGTCCCTGATGATTGCGTCTGCTTCAGCTAAGGGCGTTCTTGCCTTGATCGCTTGAACTAGAGGTAAACAATCTGATTCGATTATACAATTCCTTATCTGGAGATTTTTTGTGAGAATAATAGCTTCTCTATATGCTTGTGCTTCAGCTGCTAAAACTGATATTGTCTTGAATTTTGATGTTATTCCTGTAATGATTTTTCCTTGCCAGTCCCTGATTATTGCTGCTGATGCTGCGATTCCTGTTTCCCTGTGAAAGGCCGCGTCTATGTTGACTTTCACCTTGCTGCGAGGAGGAGGCCTCCAGGTAATTCTTCTACTCTCTCCATTCCTTCCTGTTATATCTTTGTTGTCTCTGTTTAAGTCCTTTGTTGCTATTATGTGTTCTGCTGCAATCTGTTCTGAATGAATTATTGTCTGTTGTGGATTGAGTCTTGTCTGCTGGAATATGTGCTTGTTCCTTGCTTTCCAAATGCACCAACACACACATCCTAGGTTGCACAATACTTTGTCCTGCTCATTTCCTGCCTCAGTCTTGATTTTGTCAATTGTAGTCAGTAACCATTTTTCAAATGATCTCACATTAAAATCCGTAGGCACGATGTGAAGACTAGAACCAAACCACACCGCTCTGGTCCACGGGCATAATAGTAACATATGTTCAATAGTCTCCTCTTGTTCCGGGCATATGCTGCACATCGGTGTAGGTGCACTCCTGCGCTGATGTAATTTTGCGTTCACTGGCAGAATTCCATGCACCGCTTTCCATAAAAACATTTTGACCTTTCCCGGAACCGGTAATCTCCAAATTCTCTCCCATATCTCCTTCAAGTTATGGCTTGTTGAAGCTTTGCCGAGCGTTGTCTCTACCCTTGTATCTTTCTCCTCCTTTGCTGCCTGGTATCCGGATCTGACTGAGTACTGTCCGTCGTTCCTATATGGCCAAACAAGATGGTCCTTCTTGTTGATCAAACTGATGGGCGTTCTAGTTATCAGTTCAAGCTCATCACCATGAAAAATATCCCTAAATTTTTCTAAGTCCCAGCCCTCGCCTTCTCTTATTAGCTCGCTGACTTTCCTATGCTGGGTTTCTCTAACTCTCCTCAACTTTTCTGTTCCGACTACCCAATTATCTTCCCAAATATCTATTCCTGCTCCGCTTCCTACACTCCACCTTCCCTTCCTTTTGAGAAAATCTCTGCCTTCCAAGATGCTCTTCCATATCCATGATGTGTTCCTTCCTCTCCCCGCTTCCCATATTCTGCAATTAGGCTAATAAATGGCCTTTAGAATCCGAGCCTATATTGTATCTTCCTCCTTTAGAAGTCTCCAAGCTTGCTTAGCCAATAAAGCTGTGTTTTGACACTCAAAATCCTTAAACCTCAGTCCTCCGTTCAATTTGCTTCTGGTCATCTTTGTCCAGCTCTTCCAGTGAATACTTCTATCCTTGCCATAGTTAGTCCACCAGAATCTCGCAATTGCTGATTCAATTTTTCTGTGAAAAGACTTGGAAAATTTGATGATGTTCATGGCATAGACTGGAATTGCTTGTATAACAGCTTTTATCAAAACCTCCTTCCCGACTTGATTTAAAAGTTTCTCTTTCCATCCTTTCATTTTATCTAGAATCTTCTCTTGTATCCATTCTAGCGCCTTGTTCTTGGATCTGCCCCATGTAGCTGGTAATCCTAGGTATCTTCCTGGTTCTTCCTACGATGCCATTCCGGTGATCTCTTCAATATTTACTCACCTCTGAATTGATACCTGACTTCCGAAGATCAGACCGGATTTCTCAGTATTTATTCTCTGTCCTGATGCCTCTGTGTACTTGTTTAAGATCTGAATTAGTTGATAAATCTCCTCTTCTTGCGTTCCTGCAAAAATGATACAATCATCCTCGAATAATAGGTGAGTTAAGACCGGTGCAGTTGGGGCTAATCTAATTCCTGAAATGAGGTTATCCGTCAACGCCCTTTCCATTAGTACGGTAAAACTTTCCGCTGCTAAGATAAAGAGATAGGGCAATAGAGGATCTCCCTGTCTGAGTCCCCTTTGAGGGTGGATCTTGGATGACAATTTTCCATTGATCTTAAATCTATAAGTGGCACTCTTAACGCAACTCATCATCAGTTTCACCCATTCTCTGCTGAAGCCGAACTTTTCCATAACCCTTTGCAAGAAATTCTATTCCAATCTGTCATAAGCCTTGTTCATGTCCAATTTGATGGCTAAGTCATTGCTTCCATTATTTCCTTTTCCGTTTAATTTGTGAAAAACTTCCTGCACAACTACTATGTTATCTTGTATTAGTCTGCCTTTTATAAAGGCGCTCTGAACCGGAGATACGATGACATCAAGAACTCTCCTTAACCTTCCAACCAATACCTTCGTCACAATCTTATATATGAAATTACAACAGCTTATGGGTTTGAGATGGTTTAGGCTTTCCGGTTGCATCACTTTGGGAATCAAAACCACAATTGTTTCGCCTAAGTCTCCTGGTAATCTGCCTTCTTCAAATATTTGCCTCACCACACCAAACACTTCTTTACCCAGAATATCCCAATGCTTTTGGAAAAAAAGTCCGTTTAACCCGTCTGGTCCTGGGGCCTTTAAGCTTCCCATGCTAAAAATTGTGTCCTTGATCTCCTCATCTTTTATCTTTCTCATAAGATCATCATTCATCTCTTTCATGTCCCTCGTAGGAATCTCTCTTATGCAGTCTTCCATGTTCCTATTCCCTTCCGAAGTGAACAATTTGGTGAAATGTGTTTCTACTAGCCTCATTATGTCTCCTTCTCCCTGTATCCAATGTCCTGCCTCATTTTTTAATTTGTTTATCATATTCCTCATTCTTCTTTGTATGGTTGTTGCATGAAAGAAGGCAGTGTTTTTGTCTCCCCATTTTAGCCATTTCAACCTTGATCTTTGTCCCCAGAATTTTTCTTCTTGTTTCCAAAGCTCACTTATCTGATTCTTCAATTCCTTTTCTCTTATCTGATCTCTGTCTGTCATATTGCCCTCCTGAATTTGATGTAGCTCTTCTTTCTTTTTTTTCTATTTCTTTATCTGCTCTTTTAAACTTTCTCCTGCTCCACTCCGTCAATTCCTTTATGCATTTGCTCCTGTTTCTATTAAACTGACTCCAACAGTTTCTGTTTCCTACATCCTGCTCCCAACTTCTCCTAACTACCTCTTCACACTCCTCATACTCAGCCCAAAAGGCCTCAAACTTGAATTCTTTTTTTATCCGATCTCTCGGTTGTGTTTCCAAAATAAGGGCGCAATGGTCCGAACTTATGGCCGGAGCAGCTCTTAGAATAACATTCTGATGTATATTCAGCCATTTCCAATTCACTAACACCTTATCTAGCCTTTCCCTAGTGACAAGGTTGTTTCTTGGGTTACTATACCAAGTGTACTGGTTCGCGAAATTGTGAACTATACTTTTTCACAACTCTCATAATCCCTGGTAATGGCTCCAAAAACTTGGTGCGCTCAATACCATGGCATTACACAACTTCGCACAACTAACCAGCAAGTGCACTGGGTCGTCCAAGTAATAAACCTTACGTGAGTAAGGGTCGATCCCACGGAGATTGTTAGTATTGAAGCAAGCTATGGTCATCTTGTAAATCTTAGTCAGGCAAACTCAGATATATATGGTGATGAACGAAAATAACATAAAAGATAAAGATAGTGATACTTATGTAATTCATTGGTAGGAACTTCAGATAAGCGCATGAAGATGCCTTCCCTTCCGTCTCTCTGCTTTCCTACTGTCTTCATCCAACCCTTCTTACTCCTTTCCATGGCAAGCTCGTATAGGGTCTCACTGTTGTCAGCAGCTACCTCCCATCCTCGCAGTGAAAGCTAATGCACACACTCTGTCACAGTGCTGCCAATCACCGGTTTGGTTCCCTCCCCTACCGGAATAGAATAACTCTTTTGCGTCTGTCACTAACGCCCAGTAGGTTACAGGTTTGAAGCACGTCACAGTCATTCAATCATTGAATCCTACTCAGAATACCACAGACAAGGTTAGACCTTCCGGATTCTCTTGAATGCTGCCATCAGTTCTTGCCTATACCACGAAGATTCTGATCTCACGGAATGGTTGGCTCGTTTGTCAGGCGAGCACTCGGTTGTCAGGCGATCAACCATGCATCGTGCAATCAGGAATCCAAGAGACATTCACCAAGCCTCAAATGCTTGTAGAACAAGAGTGGTTGTCAGTCACTTTGTTCATGAGTGAGAATGATGTTGAAGAACAAGTGATGTCTTGGACAAAGAACAAGCGGAATTGAATGGAAGAACAATAGTAATTGCATTAATACTCGAGGTACAGCAGAGCTCCACACCTTAATCTATGGTGTGTAGAAACTCCACCGTTGAAAATACATAAGCATAAGGTCTAGGCATGGCCGAATGGCCAGCCTCCCAATGATCTAAGAACTAAAATGTCCAAAGATGATCTAGAGATCTAAAAGTGATCAAAAGATTTCTATACAATAGTAAAAGGTCCTACTTATAAGAAACTAGTAGCCTAGGGTGTACAGAAATGAGTAAATGACATAAAAATCCTCTTCCGGGCCCACTCTGTGTGTGCTTGGGCTGAGCAATGAAGCAATTTCGTGTAGAGACTCTTCTTGGAGTTAAACGCCAGCTTTGGTGCCAGTTTGGGCGTTTAACTCCCATTTGGGTGCCAGTTCCAGCGTTTAACGCTGGGATTTCTTGAGGTGACTTTGAACGCCGGTTTGGGCCATCAAATCTTGGGCAAAGTATGGACTATTATATATTGCTGGAAAGCCCAGGATGTCTACTTTCCAACGCCGTTGAGAGCGCGCCAATTGGGCTTCTGTAGCTCCAGAAAATCCGCTTCGAATGCAGGGAGGTCAGAATCCAACAGCATCTGCAGTCCTTTTTTGGTCTCAGAATCAGATTTTTGCTCAGGTCCCTCAATTTCAGCCAGAAAATACCTGAAATCACAGAAAAACACACAAACTCATAGTAAAGTCCAGAAAAGTGAATTTTAATTAAAAACTAATAAAAATATACTAAAAACTAACTATATCATATCAAAAACATACTAAAAACAATGCCAAAAAGTATACAAATTATCTGCTCATCATGTACCTACTTCCTTTAAGATCAATATCCATTAAAAGATTCTCATCTACAAACCTTTTAAAAGTATTCAAATAAATTATTGGCTGTGGATGAAGGCCTACCTTTTTGTCTTGACTTAGAATATCGTTGAAGTCCCCCAAAAACGCTTGAGGTTCTTCCCTGCTCCTATTATTAACCGTTAGCTCCTGCCAGAGTCTTCTTCGCTTCTGGAAAACTGGGTTACCATACACAATTACTCCCTGCCAATTCATACCATTATTGATATTAATAGTAGCTTTAATATAGGTATCACACCACTCATAAACATTGACATTAGTATTAGATTTCCATAACAAACATAGCCCACCGGACAAGCCCCGGGGTTCTACGCAAAATAACTTGTCAAAATTCAGCCTTCTTCTTATCCTATTCATTCTTTCTTGATTGGCTCTGGTTTCCATTAAAAATACTATAAGCGGCTTTACTTTTTTACAAAGATTATGTAACTCAGAGACTGTCGGGGCAGCCGCTATTCCCCGGCAGTTCCAGCTAATGATACTCATGGCTGGGGTTGGGGCATGTTTAGGCCCACCTCCTCAGCCATTTGTATTCCTATAATCTGACCAGAACCATGTTTAACTAGTTGATACTCCCCTGTAGTCTTTGTGTTGAAGCTGTTCTTTGTCTTCTTAGGTTCTCTATCTTTTTGATCCTCCTGCTCCTCCCTGTAAGTTAGCAGTAGAATCTTTTCAATTTCTCGTTTTCTCTTCAAGTTCAGCTTGAGTTCCAAATTTTTTGCTAGTCCGGTTTCCCAATCTGTCTGTGCTTCCGTTCCTTTCTCTTCATCTTCATCACTTGCTAGCTCAACATAATAGATATTCTCCCCTGGCTTGACTTGTTGATCCACCCCTTTTTGTTTTGCATTCTGTGCTTCCTCAAATGGATTCCTTAAAGCATTCTTCTCTTTTTCCCCCTTCATTAGTTCTTGGTTTACTTTTTCCTCTATTCTGGTTTCACACGCTTCTTTAGTCCACTTTCTTGCTGACATAAGCCTTTTTAATTCTTGGCCAATGGTTTCTTTTTCTTTATTTCCCTGGCCCATATGCCACTCTCCTATTTTATAGCTGTTCACTTCTTCCGCTTCAGTTGTATATTTATTCAGTCCAATTCCTTCACCTTTCCTTGCTTGCTGGTATAAAGCCCCTGTTTTGGGCCCAATCTCCCTTGTATGTTCATTTGCATCTGTTTCCTTAGCCTCATTCCTCCTTTCTTCCTTCTGGGCCTTTTGGATGTTGGCCCATTCATTCTTCCTCTCCCTTATTTCTTTAATTAGGTTGCTTATTTTATAGGAAAAAAGACAGATAGGTCCCTGACTTTTCAAACTTTTGACAAATACATCCCTGACAAAATTTAAATAAAAAAAAGTCCCTGACTTTAACAAACGGAGGACAATTTAGTCCTTCCGTCTATTTGCCTCTCATACACCTAACGGAACTGGATGACGTGGCTGAAACGGTGTACAGGTGTCCGTTACGGTGCCACGTTGGAAGGGGAAAAAAGTTTGAAGGACAAATAAGTCCTTGACGTCATTTTACAAATAAAGTTCGAAGGACAAATAGGTCCTTGAGATTTTTTTTTTCATTATACTTCTATTATGCTTCTATTATGAGAATTTAGTTTATAAAATTAGGCTAATTTTTTTTTGTATGGAACAAATATTGGTGTTTTTGTTGAAAATGGGAGAATGTGGTGTAATTATAGATGGGTGGATTTTTTTGTGGGAAGTCAACACGTGGGGGGCGTGGTGCAACACGTGGGGGGCGTGGTGAACACGTGGCATCATTCTGGCCAACACGTGGGGGCGTGTTGAACACGTGGCAGCATCTTAGCCAACACGTGGGGGCGTGTTGAATAATTTCCACAATACTGTAATACACTTCAAATGTCAATATTCAACCAAAACACCAATTTTCTTTCCATATTAAAAATAATTTCTGATAAAATTATGCTTGTATTTTGAAATCTAGTTAACTTGTTTTATTCTACAATTTGAATTATTTGTATTAAAATTGTAGAAATTGGGCTTGTTATGTTTCTACTCTTTTTCTTAAATTACATTAGTTTAGTTTTAGTGCATTTGTGTATTATATTAGAATTTGTTAAATTGCATTAGTTCAGTTTTTATCATACCAGTGGCATTAGTTAGCATCAGTTCATTTATGCATCAAGTTAGCATTAGTTCATTTGTGCATCATTCATGTATTAAGTTAGCATTAGTGCATTTGTGTATTATATTAGAACTAGTATTTTTATGCATAATAACATTACAAGAATATATATTTTTTTTAAATTATAGTTCACTTTGTTCTAACAGTATAAATTATGCATGACACAAAAGATTTATAAAATCAAACTACTTTTACAAAAAAGTCGTAAGTTGACAAAAGTTTTTGACTAAGAAGACAAAGATATCTGCAGATAAAAAATTAAATAATAAGATTTTTAGTTATTATTTTTATATGAAAAAGTCTAATTTTTTATTAGTAATTAATTTTAACATTCGTTATCTAAAATTTAAAATAATTTAATGTGTATAATTTTACATTTAAAATATTTTAATTGTAAAAAAATATCGAATGATATATTTTGATTTGTCAAATTACTAATATAAAATATAATTATATATAGAGTAAAAATAGTAGAGAGAAATATAAAAATGGAGAGAGGTAGATGAGAGAATTTAGGAAATGAGTTTATTAATTTTGAAAAAAAAATTCTCAAGGACCTATTTGTCCTTCGAACTTTATTTGTAAAATGACGTCAAGGACTTATTTGTCCTTCGAACTTTTTTCCCCTTCCAACGTGGCACCGTAACGGACACCTGGACACCGTTTCAGCCACGTCAGCCAGTTCCGTTAGGTGTATGAGAGACAAATAGACGGAAGGACTAAATTGTCCTCCATTTGTTAAAGTCATGGACTTTTTTGTATTTAAATTTTGTCAGGGATGTATTTGTCAAAAGTTTGAAAAGTCAGGGACTTATTTGTCTTTTTCCCTATTTTATAGGCTGCACCTAGGTCTTGTTGCGTATCCCCCTCTTCCTGAAAATCAGGGATTCTAGGAACTTCTTCTACCTGCTCTTCTGCATCTGCCATTTCTTCTTCTCTCCTCATTCGGTTTTCCCATACACTTTTCTTCCGGATTTTCTGCTGTGAGACTCTCTGTGCCATATACCTACTCTCCTCAAAGCTTCGTTCTTCGCTACTCTCTCTCTCAGGGTTCCTTTGTTCACGCGCCTGCTCTTCCCCATTCTGCCTCCATCCTTCTTGTTCTGAGGTGCCTCCTCCCATGATTGGACCTGTTCGACCCTGGCTTACTCCTAGACCCGGTGCATATTTCTTCTTGGTTGGATCCCAGCATGCCATGGCTGTCGAATTCTTGCATGTTTTCTTCTCATGCCCAAGTATGCCGCAGTTGAAGCAATAGCTGTCCAGCAGTCTCTCATACTTGAAGAAAATCCACAAAGGTGGCAAATTCTCTCTATCTAACCAGAATCCTGTAGGTAAAGCCTTAGTAATGTTAATACTCACCCTGATTCTCAGATAAGTTCTCCTTAAGACTCCATCTGTTTTTGGTTCTTCCGCTTCCACCAAAACTCCTAACATACCTCCGATGAGAATACCTGTTTCTTTCTCCATGAAGTCATGTGGAATGCCATGCACTTGAATCCATAATTCCATATAATCATGGTCAACTTCAAAAATTGACTCGCCCTCCCTCCATAGTCGAAGATTTACCATGTTTCCTTTGACACTCCACGGTCCATTCTGCATGATTTGCAGCCCTTTCTTCCTGTCTTTGAAGCTGAATAAAATCTTCTTCCATCCAATGTCTGTAATTGCCACTTCTTGAGGATTTCCCCACATTCCCAGCAAGGCATTTTTGTATGTTTTGAACTTTATCTCCTTGTCACTTATTACCTTACCCACTACATTTAAGCAGTCTTTTTTATAACCCAGCTCTCCAGGCTTATTAAGCTTTATGACTTTTCCTTCGATGTTGTTCATGATGAGAGAAAATTGAAGATTTAAATGTTGTGTGTTTCAGGCTTAGATGATTATGATGGTTCAAGAGGGGTAAATGTTATGTGAGAAAGAAGATCTAGTGGTTGATTCAAAGCTAAAATTAAACTCCCTTTTTTTGAGAAGAACCCGAAGTCCTCAAAAGTCTCTCCTGTTGAGAGAAAGAGAGCTCCCCGAACATAGCTATTTCTAAAGCTATGTTAGCTAGTTCTTAAAAATAATAGTCTCTCAAGTCTCAACCCATCTCAAAAATATCTTTTGGGCCTCATGAATCCCTATGATCAAATCCCAAACCAAAATATCATGACATTTATAATGTAGAATCACAGCCTCCAACTGTGTCTTTGAAACTAGCCGCCAGAAATAAAAATTGTGTCTAACAACCATTCGGCCAAGCGGGACAACTATGTTTATTTTAGTTCATCATACGCAAGTCTCATATTATCAACTGAAAAATATTAACAAAGTCTAATGATTTAGTTATATACTTTTTGCATTATTTATTATTTATCATCAACTAGTAATTTTAAAATGATTACTTTACACCTCATTTTTAACCGCACCACTATCACCTTAATTAGCTTATAGTATATAACAATGTCTTCAACTGCCTTAAGTGGTTCCAGTTGTCTTTTCTTTATAAAAAAAGATGCTGTATGTTATAGCCTTATAGGCTTATATAGCCCGGGAACGTTATTTCTTATTCATTTCTAGTCTTTTGTTATGCTGTTACACTTTTATTTCAATAATAACTTCTTCTGGGTTTTTGAGCACTTGCAATGGCAAAGTTAAGAGCAGGAACACTACTGCATGGTGTTCTTCACGTTACAATTTTTGAAGCTGACAATCTCTATGTGAATGACTGCTGCAATTGTTTCCCCAAGGTACATGCTTCAAATTCCCTGAAAATCAAAGCACCATGAAACCTATATTAAGCATCTTGATTTATATTGTACGTTACTGTTTTTCTGTTCTGCTTTTGTTTGGTAATATATATTTGCTACTGGGTTGTGTTTATGGTATGGATAGATATCTATATAGAATAATGCTAAATTATCAAAAATATAAAAATATAATTATGTAAAGTATATATTAAAAATCAGTTATCCGTATAAAATACATGTTAAAATATAAAATATATATTAAAAATAAATTAAGCAACGTAATTTTTTTTATACACAAATATATAGTGACTAATTTGATTGTTGAATTTGGTATATATGCCCAAAGTATTTTTTTTTATAAAAATACAATGTTGGCCTAAAATATTAGTTAAAATTGATTAAAAAGAATATTAATCCTCTAACATCATCTATATATATTTCTTGATTCATTTGTTTGACGCATGCTATTTTGACACCTAAAATGTTTATTGTCTACCATTTTATTTAAATTTTTTATATTTTTACTAAAAAAAATAACACTCTCCTCTTCTACGAGATATTTAAATAATATTTTTTCTCTTCTATTTCTAAAATATACACTCCTTTTTTACAAGAGTTAAATAACATACACTTTTGTCCATTTAATTAAAATATTTTTTAATAATTATTTTTATATATAAGTTAGTGATAATTATTTTATTGTTTCAAAAAGAGAAACAATAATATAAAATATATACTTATTTCATTGTAATAATTTTTATTTAATTTTAATATTTTAACTTATTAGAAAAATATTTAATTCAAAATTTTTTATATTGATTAATACAAAAATATTAAAATAATTAAAAATTATTACATTAATATATAGTAATATATTTTATATTATTATTAATATTATTATAGTATTAAAAATATTAATAAAATACATTTATTATTATAATATATTTTAATTTTTTTAATTTTTTTTTATCACTAATGATGAAATGTATAAAAAAATTAGATTAAATGTTTTTGTAAAAAGTTAAAATATTTTATATATATAATAGTAATAATAATATATTTATTGTTAAGATTTTATCATTAATAATCAAATAGATAAAAAATTTTAAATTAAATATTTTGTAACAAGTTAAAATATATTAAAATAAATTAAATTTATTATATTAATAATAGATATATATTTTATATTATTGTTATTAATATATATAATTATAATAATTATTATTAAAGAGTATTAGAGTATTTTAGTTAAATAGACTAAACGTATATGTTAATTATTACAATGAAAAAAGTGTGCATTTTAAGAATAGAAAAGAGATCTTTTGTTTTATATTATCACAAATGTTAGAGAATCAATAGTTTTTCTTTATATTTATCTTGTATTCGAATCAATACTAATTAACTCTATGGCACCATAAATATATGAAGAATAATGTTTGACAAAATATCTTATATAAATTGTTCTTTAACGATAATTAGTTAAATTTGATAATACATTTTATTAAAAATTATTTATATTTGAAAGACCATAAATAATTAAATATATTTTCTTTTACAAACTAAAAAGTAGTCAATATTATGATTGCTCAAACATTAAATTATTAGTAATTAACCTATAATTATATTGAGACAAATTAAAATTCTTCCTGCCTCTCACTACCAAAAATATGCTCTTTATCTTTGGAAATTTTATCAAATTTTTTCAATGCTCATTACCGTAGAATTTAGAGTCAAAGAATTCAACGGTATTGGCAAGATGCGATATAATAGAATAATCAACTACTGCGATCTTGTCTATATATTTATACATAGAATAATTAGCCACTAGATTAATTAAGCGCTGCATGACAAAATGAAACAAATCTAATATGGCATAATATATATAATCAAATATTTTTATAGTATAATCAAACTTTTTAATAAGTATAAAATATGTATTCTTGCAAGTTGGATGGTTGATATAGCTGATTTTGTGATTATGTTGTATAGTTAAACATACATTAATAATAAAAGATGTTATATATCCAATAATCCAAAGGTTATGGATAAGAAAAAGCATCCACTAATCGATGCATTCTAACTTGGAAGTGGATTTTTTTCAATAAAAAAAAAATTAGATGATGTCCAGTGTTTAATTTTATTTTTTATTATTTTTTATTTTTATTTAATTTTAGCCTTATTTATAAAATTAAAGATAAAAAATTATACTTTATTTTTTTAAATGTTAAAAAAAGATAAAGGAAATCCATTTCCAATTTGTTATCAAGTCTCTTGATATTCTTATGTTATATCAAAAGACAAGGGGGATTAGTTAGTGACATTGAATTCACCGATTAAACTATCATCATAGTCATGTATTTATTTATTTTATTAGTAAAAATTTTTTATTACATGACATTTTTAAAAAGAAAAATAGAATTATGTATTATGATATTTTCTTTATTTAATGGAAATAAAAATATATATTTTGAACGATTAGTGAAAACCAATTTATTTACTTAAGGATTTTAAATAAGCGAACTTTGGAGGATTTGAGTTTAAAAAATTTTAAGAATATAAATAAAATTAAGATTTGTAACATAATTATCATATTTATTAAACAATTATTTTGACTAATAAACGATGAAAAATAGGTTAGGCACATTAAATATAATACAACAGGAGTGACAATTTATCCTCTTAAAATTATAAAAACACATGGTTATTAAAATCAAATCTACAGTCAACTTAGTTAAGGTAAACACTACTAAATCAAATCTTTTTAGTGGTCATTTATTTTATTTTTATTGACAAAAAAATAATCATTAATATATTTACTAGTAATTAGATATTAGTCGTTTTATATTTTGTCGCACAAAAAATTTTGCGACAATTATATAATTACTAGTAAAAATCTTTTTAATAATTATAAAATGTATATATTTATGTATTACCTAAAGATTAGAATACCAAAAGAAACATCTTTGGGATAAGTACTTTTTTCGTCCCCAAGGTCTGGGTCGAAATCAAAATCGTCCCTCATCTTTTTTGTTATTAAAATCATCCCCAACGTTACAAAACGTTATAAAATCGTCCTTTTTACAAAAAATAATAATACTTTGACAATTTTACCCTTAAAACAAAAATAAAAATAATATTAAAAAAAAAAGAAAAACCCCACCCCACCCCACTCCCAGCCTCTTCGGTCTCTTTCTCTCCCCCCTCCCACCTCTACCTCTACCTCTGATGTCTCTTCCCAGTGAAAAAACCCAACTTCTTCCTCTTCTTGTTCAACTTCAACACCGCCACCCTCCTCCGCCCTCCCCTCGCGCTCTCTCTCCTCTACTCCTCCACCACCAGCAATTCCATTCTTGACCCCTTAACGCCTCTCACTTCTTCCACCCCTTCCTCCGCCACACTCACTGGCCTTGGATCTTGATATCACTTCTTCCACCCCTTCCCCTCTCCCACCCAAAAAACCCCAGTCTTCTTCTCTCCTTCAGCAACAGCAACAAGTAAATCTAGCAACAACAATTCTTTTTCTCTTCTTCACCAGCAACAGCAACAACAACAAATCCAGCAAATTGAACAATAACAAATTCAGCAAAATAAATCACTAACAAATTTAAATTTGACAACAGTTCAACAATCATCAATTGCACTTCAAATCCAAAATCAACAACCACAGAAATTAAAAAGAATTAAAAAAAAGGATGTTCATGTTCATGTTCATGTTCATGTCAAACACCGAAGCCGAGCACCGCGAAGAGGAGGCTCCTGCAAGGGATTCGTCGTCATCGTTGTTGGGCCATCGCCGAACTGCTGCCGCCATTGAGTCCGCCATGGCCGTGGTGGTCGCTGGAGGAAGAGAGAGCCAGAGGAGAAAGAGACCAAGCGAGATCTGAGGAGAGAGAGAGCTCGGGAGCAGAGGAAAGAGAGGGGAAACCCGTGCTCAGCCACCGCCGCGCCTCTGCCGCCGAGAAACGCCGCCGCCGCCGCCACTGAGATCCACCACCATCACCGTCGAGCAGAGCCACCCCCTTTGTCAAAGCTCTCTTTAATGGCTTCCACGATCTCCTTCAAGTCCTTATGCCGCACCACCATCTTCATCTCCATCATCTCCCCATACTTGCTCCTTGCGTCATCCTCCTCCGCCACCGGCGCCGCCTTCATCTCCATCATCTCCATCATCCCCTCATCACTGACGATCCCAAAGAAAGAGGAAGAAGGAAGCTAAAACTTGGAAAGGAGGGTCAGGGATCTGAGAGTTTGGTTAAATCTGAAAGTAGGAGGAAGGTGAAATTTTGGGAGTGAAGGGGGAGAGAGACCAAAGAGGCTGAGAGTGGGAGTGGGGGTGGGGTGGGGAATTTTGGGGGTGAAGGGGGAGGGGGGAGAGAGAGAGAGAGACCGAAGAGGCTGGGAGTGGGGTGGGGTGGGGTTTTTTCTTTTTTTTTTTTAATATTAGTTTTATTTTTGTTTTAAGGGTAAAATTGTCAAAGTATTATTATTTTTTGTAAAAAGGACGATTTTATAACGTTTTGTAACGTTGGGGATGATTTTAATAACAAAAAAAGATGAGAGACGAAATTGATTTTGACCCCAGACCTTGGGGACGAAAAAAGTACTTATCCCAACATTTTTTCACTTCTATCTGTCCTAATTATTAGTTTTCAAAATTCAAGACTTTATCCTCGTGTTATAATTTTCTTTATTTGTCATCACCATCATGCTACTACTAGTCACCACCACAACACTATAACATCATATCGCCATGAAACATCCATACTTAGTTGAATTGTCGTATCCGTGTGTTGGATACATTTTGAACACGACACTTATCGACACTCATGCATTCGATATGTGTGTCTGCTGTATCCAACCGTGACTTAATAAAAAATAAAAAAAAATTTTTCGAACATACTTAGACATACCTAAATATCATCACGTATCAATGTGTCCAATTTTATTTTTAACATGTATTTTTAAAATAAATTTTAAAAATAATATATATTGTTATTTATTAAAATAAAAAATATTTTAAATACTTTATATAATTAAAATAAGATATTAAAAATAATTAAAAATTATTTATATTTTAATATTAAAAAAATATAAAAATATCATTACGATTTATTTAAAAAATACTTTATATTTTATATGTATATGTGTTCCGTGTTCCGTGCATTATAGCCACATTCTATTGAGGAGTTCTAGGAATTGGGAGTTTGTGAGAAATGCCTTTTTCTTTACAAAAATCATTCCAAATCTGAGTTAACAAATTCTCCATCATAATTTGATTTAATGGATGAAATTGTAATTACCTTTTTAGTCTAAACTTTTTATGCAAATGCAACAAATTTTTCAAATGTCTCATTCTTAAAAACTAAGAAAATAATTCATGTAAATCCTAAGTAATCATCAAATACAAATATATATCTTTTATTACTCAGACTTATTATTTGATTGGACCAAACAAATCAAAGATGTAATAGCTCAAGAGGTCTTGATATAAACGCAACATTAATGCTTAAAACATTCTTTGGTTTGTTCCTGTTTTTCATAGAAATCACATATTGAGTTTTTTTTTTTTCGAATGAGATTTTGGAAAGGACTTTTACAATAGTTGAGATTTCTACTATATTAAAATAGTGATAGTTTTTCTTAAGACTTAAGTTACACCATGACTCAAATCACACAGTATTTAATAATGTTAAAATGTATATATCACTATTAGATCATGTTAAAACATGTATATATGACTGTTTATGTTGTAGTCACAGTGTTGATATCTGTTTTAAGATATTATCTTAAAGGTATGAGACTTAATTTGTGTTTGATAATTTGGTTCAAGATATATAAAGATAAGTCCAATTAAAAATAACTAATTCATTTATTTTTGAGATAAGAAGAGCTGTTTTACAAAAGAAAATATGAACATAAAGAAGAAGATGATGAACACTTAGAGAAATTTGCACGCATTTTCTTCATTCTTTTAAAGTTTCTTGGACTTGTATATAATGATAAAAAGTCATGTGAACATTGTAAAGTCCTTTTTTTCTGTCAATGTCATTGAAGTAGTTAAAAAGCCATGTGAACATTGTAAAGTCCTTTTTTTCTGTCAATGTCGTTGAAGTAGTTAAAAAGACATGTTTTTGGTAGGTATAGACCATTTTTCTTTTGTAGTAAATTTCGCATATTCAACATTTGGTGTACTCACCAAGGTTTGAACCCAGATGCAACATATTAAGAGGCATATGGTTTAACCAGTTGATCTAAGCCTCAACTCTGAGAGAAAAAAGTTTATTTCACACAATTTAAACATGGTGAGACGCTCAGTTAGAACTTAGAAGTCAAAATATATCCATTAAGAGTGGTATTTTTCTATGGTCTTCCACATTACAGGGCCTTTAGCTCTTGAAGTTGTTATAAATCATGACACTCTTCTTTTGAAGTAGGCTGGTAGCTCGTATTCATGTTCTATAGGTATTGCTTTGCAAGCAAAGCCCTTACCATGTTCAAAATAATCCATTAGATGTTCAAAAATAAGGAAATTGGATGTTTGAAAATAAAGATTTTGAATGCTTTCCTTTTTAAATGCCTTTTATTATTGTTCATTCATGCAGCTATCAGAAGAAACCTTCTCAAGTGGAAAAGTTGGTGGTTGTAGAATATACACAACCATTAATTTAGGCAGTACTATAGTGGGCAGGACTAGAAGTGTAAACCAAAATGAACACTTTAATTTTCAGTGGCATCAATCTTTAAGAATTTACACTGCTCATATTGCAAGTGAAGTTGTTTTTCATATCAAAGAAGACGACACAATAATTGGTGCAAAAGTGATTGGAAGAGCATATTTTCCTGTGGAAGAGTTGGTAAATGGAGAAAATAAGGATAGATGGCTCCAAATCTTGAATAAAAAACATAAACCTCTTAAAGCAAGGCCTAGAATCCATGTGAAATTACAGTTTTTTACTGTCACAAAGGACATTAACTGGTCTCAAGGGATCAAAAGTCTCGATTTTGCAGGGCTCACTCATTCATACTTTCCTCAGAGAAGTGGTTGTAGGGTCACACTTTACCAAGACACTCACATACCAACCACATTTTTTCCTGAGATCTTGCTAACTAAGGGTAGGTACTATGAACTAAATCAATGTTGGGAAGACATCTTTGATGCTATTTCGAAGGCGAAACAGTTGATTTACATAGCAGGATGGTCTCTTTGCACCAAAATCACCTTGGTTAGGGAATCAACTTGCAAGAAACAAGAAGGTAGTGATTTGAATTTGACACTTGGTGAGCTTCTTAAAAAGAAGGCCAGTGAAGGTGTTAAGGTCCTTATGCTCATTTGGGATGACAGAACTTCAATTAAGTGGCTAAGGAATGATGGAGTTATGACAACTCATGATGAAGACACAGAAAGTTATTTTGATGGAACTGGAGTGCACTGTGTTTTATGTCCTCGAAATCCTGACAAAGGGGAAAGCCTTATCCAAGGCACAGAGGTTGCTACCATGTTTACACATCATCAAAAGATCATAATCGTTGATAGTGATATGCCAAATGAAAAATCAGATAGTAGGAGAAGAATTTTGAGTTTCATTGGTGGTATTGATCTATGTGATGGGAGATATGACACACCTTTCCATTCCATTTTTGGTAGCTTAGGAACAGTTCATCATAATGATTTTCGCCAGCCAAACTTCGAAGGAGCCTCGATCGATAAAGGCGGACCCAGAGAGCCTTGGCATGACATACATTGTCGCCTAGAAGGACCAATTGCAAGGGATGTTTTAAAGAATTTTGAGCAAAGGTGGAGAAAACAAGGTAAGAAGGATGTTTGTCTGGTTGAAATCGACTCACTTGTTGACACTTTTGTTCCCTCATCACTAGATAAGTTCCCTGAAGATGATGAAGAAACATGGAACGTTCAGTTATTTCGATCAATTGATGGAGGAGCAGCTTTGGGCCTCCCAAATTCTGAAGAAGAAGTAGCAAGGTACGGTTATAGAATATATTAGGAGATTTAATATATCTGAATATTTATTATAGAATATTACGTCTTTATTATTACAATTCTTTTAGTATCTATAAATACTCTTTTATATTGTATCATTTTAGACAACTTGAATACACTTAGTAATACACAAATTATTCCTCCAGTTTAATCTCTTATTTCTAACAGGTCAGGTCTTATGAATGAAAAAGAACATATCTTTGATTGCAGCATCCAAAATGCTTATATTACTGCTATCAGGAGAGCTAAGAGTTTTATCTATATAGAAAATCAGTATTTTATGGGAAGCTCTTTTGGCTGGAATTCTGGCAAGCTTCAAGTTCAGGAGGTGGGAGCTTTGCATCTTATTCCGAAGGAATTGTCTCTCAAGATTGTCAGCAAGATTGAAGCAGGAGAAAGGTTTAGTGTATATGTAGTGATTCCAATGTGGCCAGAGGGTATTCCTGAGAGTAACTCAGTTCAAAGCATGTTGAGTTGGCAGAAGGAGACAATGGATATGATGTACATTGATATAATCCAAGCTCTACGTGCCAAAGGGATTACTGCTGACCCAAAAGACTATTTGAGTTTCTTTTGCCTTGCAAATCGTGAAAAGAAGAATGATCGAGAATATAAACCTTCTAAACACCCACAATATGACTCAGATTATAACAGAGCTCAACAAGCAAGGAGATTCATGATCTATGTACATGCTAAAATGATGATAGGTAACTTATTTATTATATTTGTTTGTATAATTTAATATATTGGTTATTTTTGTGACCAAAATTTATTTTAAATTTCTTAAATGTAGTGTTTTATAACTCGCAATATAATTTAAAGTTCAAAAGTTATAGGATTTGTTTGGGTGAGTTTTTAAGAAAATATCTTTTTTCGAATTATCTTTTTTTTAAAAGATTTTATGTTTGAGTATCTTATATAAAAAGATCTTTTTATCTATCAATATGTTTGGGTATAACTAAAAGTACTCTTTTGTTTATTTAGTATATCAAAAGCATTTTTTTAAGGAAAAAATATCTTTTAAAAAAAATGTAAATTACAGCTTTTCAAAAAAGATATTTTTTTATTTTTCTAATACTTTTACTTTTACTATTACAAATTTGTCAAACGCGTCAAAAAAAATTATAAAAGTTTTTTTTTATTAAGATAATAGTGCCCAAACAAACACATAATTTTCACAAGTTTTAATAGGAAATCAAATTAATTTTTTTCTAAATTCTAGTTGTACCTATTATCGTTAGACTCATTTAGGGGCTGACCAATAAATTAATGATAAGGTATCTTTAAAAAGTTCATATGAAAAAAGTCACCGATTTTAAGAGTGGATTGACTTGTATGTTAGTCAAAGTTTTTCATATACTATATTTGTATAATATTATTAAACAACTAAGTATATCTGAGAATTTAGGTTGGTGACAAGTTCCACTTTCAAATCTACTTTTCAATGTCATAAATGACATTTGCAGATATGATACTTTTATTTTAGTTTTTTTTTTTAACTAGAAAACAAATTTAAAATATTTGAGTTAAAACAAGAATTTGAAAATACAATGACAAATTTAATAATACAAAATAAAGAACAAATCAATCCAATGCCTTTCCAGAGTTAATTATGATTATTATTATTGTTTCACGCAGTTGATGATGAATACATAATTATTGGATCTGCCAATATCAATCAACGATCCATGGATGGAGCTAGAGATACAGAGATTGCGATGGGAGCTTATCAACCATATCACATAAAAAGAAATGAGCCAAACAGGGGTCAGATACATGGCTTTAGAATGGCCTTGTGGTACGAGCACTTGGGTTTTCTAGATGGCTCTTTTCTTGTTCCACAGAGTTTGAAGTGTGTCAGACTTATAAACAATATTTCAACAAGGTATTGGGACCTTTACTGTAGCGAAACCCTTGATGAAGACTTGCCTGGACATTTGCTTAGTTATCCCATTAAAGTAACAGAAAGTGGTAATGTCACAACGCATCTTGGTGTAGAGCACTTTCCGGACACAAAGGCACGAATTCTTGGGTCCAAATCGGAACTTCCTTTTCTCTTAACTACTTAAATTCAGTTATTCATGCTATGAGTTTTTCATTTTGTCATCTGTCTATGCCTTGATCATGACATTTTAATACAGAGAAATTCATATGTTGTAGATTATTCGAAAATTGTTGTAGCTCATAAGTTCGTTGGATTTAAAGTTTATATGTTTCAAATCATATCTACAAAATTAATATTAATCTTAAAATGTATACTTTATTGTTTCCTAATAATTTTTCCATAATAATGGTATACGTAATCGTTGGTTATAATAATTTTTCTTTAAAATAAATCAGTTTTTGATAAATAAAATAAATGACAACCTGATTCTAGATAATTTAGAATGACAAAATAGTTCCATATTTTTTAAAGTTTCAGACAAAATAGTTTCATATTTTTCACTTGTTAAAAAATATTAAGCACTAATTTGTTATTTTCATTTATTATTAGGGACTAATTCATTTAATATTTTAAAAAACTAACGACAAATTTATCTAAAGCAAAATGGTTAGAAAATTTTGACTATTCTCATATGTGTTTATATATTTACATTATGATGGTGCACTACTAGAATAACGTTGATTAACTGTTATGAAAATAGTCAGAAAATCACTACTAATCTAACGTAAAATATAATTTGTGGCGGACTAAATGTCATTTAGCAACAAATACTTTCTTCATTAATTTTAAGTGATAAATCAGTAAGGCAAACACAATAGTCGCTGTTGAGCCTAGTTTGATTTTGGGTTATATTATGATGACAAACATTGTTTTGGGTTAAAAGCCCAATATTGTTTAATGTGTGCTTTATTGTGGCAGGCCCAAGTATACAAGCACTTGATACATAAGCCCATCACAGCAAATAGAAAAGCAGCTCACAGTGTTCCTTAGTGCAGTAACCAAGTCCAACAATTTCCTCATAGCACCGTTCAGCTACATTAAATGATTATGCATATATTTGATAAAAGTAATATGAGGACAGCTGTATTCATGCAAGGACAAGTGTAGCTCTGTAAAAGTAGGCAAGGACACAAGGGCACACACACTAACCCAAGGACATCACCAAAGCACTGCTGTGGTTCGTGGTTATGCAAAACACAAACTTGCATAGAATAGCAGCAAGATAATGGAGCAGAATGGAAAAGAGGAACATGCCAAGGAAGAAAGAAACACCAAGGACAGCAGAGGTAGTGGTGAAGCTCCTCGGACAGCAGGGGAAGTGGAGCAGGATGAAGAAAGGACTGCATGCCTTCAAGGACCACTCCAACGGGCAGCAAGGAAAAGCAAAGAGGAGGAAGCTACAATGAAGCCTAGCTGAAGATATAAAAGAAGCTTCATTTCATCTTCTGGAAATAAGGAAGAGAGACACACATTCAGAGCACCATCTCTAATATAGAGCTGAAATCTCTTTCTTCTACTCAAGCTTAAGTCTTATTTTTTGTTATGGCTGTCTTGCGTTGTTTTCTGTTTTGAGAAAAGGCAAATATGTGAGGATCAAAAGCCAAGAGAGAAAAGGCAAGAGTGATACAAAATAGCCACTGTTTTTCTGATGTAATTTGGGTGAAAGAACTAGGATTAGTTCCCCTTGCCAAGTTGGGTTAGCATTTGGTGAGAATTGAATCTGTGTAGATTCCCCTTCCAAGTTGGGATAGCACTTTGGGGTTGCTAAGCTTTGGTGTATAAAGCTTAGGGGTAGATACTAGTTGGATTAGGAATTAATTCAATAGTATTGATGAATGTAATCTGAGATTTATAGTGAAATTCCACCATGGTTTGTGGTGGAGACTGGATGTAGGATTCATGGCACTAAGAATCCGAACCAGGATACATGCTGGCCCCTTTCTCCTCTTCTCTACTCTTTTAATGTTCTGCGTATGAGATTATTTCGAATAATCTCCTGCAACTCGAGCAACAGTAAAAACAGAACTAGAAACTTTGAGTTTTTAAACAACTTGATTCAACCCCCCCTTCTCAAGTTCAACTAGAACCATCAATTGGTATCCAGAGCAAGGTCTCAAGAAGGCAAGCTTCACAGCTTGGAGTAAAGATCCATGGCCAACAATATGAATCCCAACATTGTGGCTTTCACTCTCACTGAAGGACAGTCCAATAATAGACCTCCCTACTTCAATGGCAGCAACTACTCTTACTGGAAAGAGAGAATGAGAATCTTCGTGCAGTCGATTGACTACAACATCTGGAAGATCATTCTCAATGGCCCCGACGTTCCTACCAAACAGAATGCTGATGGAGAAGTTGTGGCAAAGGAGGACAACGAATGGACAGATGAAGAAAAGAAGAAGGTTGAACTCAATGCTAAGGCAATCAACCTGATGCACTGTGCGATCAGCTTTGAAGAATTCAGAAAAGTGTCAAGGTATAAAATAGCGAAAGAAATCTGGGATAAGCTCAGACTCACTCATGAAGGCACTAAGCAAGTAAGGGAAACCAGAATTGACATGCTGATGAAGGAGTATGAGATGTTCAGTATGAAGGAAGATGAGAGCATCGATCAAATGTTCGAAAGGTTCTCGATAATCATCAACAATCTGGACGCCATGGGAAGAAGCTACTCTGAAGAAACCTTAATAAGAAAGATTCTGAGGAGTCTTACTAAGAAATGGGAAGTGAAAAGTACAGCCATCTCTGAAAGGAATGATTTGATCAAAATCACCTATGATGAGCTGAGAGGCAAGCTGCTGGCTTATGAAACCACTCACATGTCTCAAGACAAAGATGACAAAAAGAAAAGTATAGCACTATAATCAAGAATGACAGCCCAAGGAGAAGAATCTGATGACAGTTTCTCAGATGAAGAAATTGTGCTCTTTGCAAGAAAAATGAGAAGACTACTAAGATACAAAAACAAAGGCAAAGGAAGCTCTTCATCCAAAGATGTCAAGAAAGATCAAGTCAAGTTCACATTCCATCACTGCAAGGAACCAGGTCACTTCAAGTCAGATTGCCCTCAACTTAAGAAAGGCGAAAAATTCAAGAAAGACAAAAAGAAGGTGATGATGGCAACATGGGAGGACTTGGAGAACGACACCAACTCAGAAAGCTCAGATCAAGAAGCTCAACTATGCCTGATGGCATATCATGATGATGAAGATGAGGTAGATCTTTCTGACTTATCTATTGATGAACTGCACTACATTATCAAAGACATTTCTGTGAATTCCAAGAAACTCTTGGATAAGTATGCTAAATGTAAGAAAGAAAATGAGGCTTTGAGGACAGAAAATGATCTTCTTTTGAAAAAGATTAAGGAAAATGAAACTAATAATGACAAGTTTTTAAAAGAAGAAAACATTGCCTTGCGAACTGAACTAGAAAAATTCAAACTCAAGCATGAAGTGACTGCCTCCACTGATTTGATTTCTGAAAACAAAAAGCTGAATGAACAAATAAAAAGTTTGAATGAAGACTTAGCAAAGTTTGTCCAAGGTTCTCAAAATCTGAACAAACTGCTTGCTTGTCAAAGGTTTGGGTCTGAAAAATCTGGACTTGGTTTCATAGAGGGAAATAAATCAGCTTTCAAACCAAACTTTCAAAAACTTGAATCTTCCTCTTCCAAGTTTTTCAAACCAAAAGGATTCAGCAAAACCCAGAAATCAGTGGGCAAAAATCAGTGCTACAAGTGCAATAGAAATGGTCATGATCCTCCTCAATGTTTCATCTTTCTTAGGTCTTTTGGTAATGATAGTAAGTTATATAAAGTTGTTCATGATTTTAATGCTCTTGGGCAACCAAGAAGATTTCACATCAAAGGATCCAAATGGATTTGGATACCTAAGGTTAGTTGAAGAACATGCAGGTTTGCCTTGCATCCAAGAAGAAAACGGAAATGTGGTATCTTGATAGTGGATGCTCAAGGCATATGACCGGAAGGGATACTTTCTTCATTAAACTCAACAAGTATAATGGAGGATTTGTCACTTTTGGAGATAATGGTAAAGGTAAAATAATTGCCATTGGTAAGGTTGGCAAAAATTTTTTAACTTGCATTGATAGTGTTTTCTTAGTTGATGGGTTAAAGCATAATCTATTGAGCATAAGTCAGTTGTGTGACCTAGGGTATGCTGTAACCTTTAGGAAATCTGATTGTAGAGTCATAAATGAGAAAACAGGGGCTGTTTTGTTTGTTGCCAAAAGAAGTGACAATGTTTATGGTATCACTCTAGATGATCTAAAAGTTCAAAATGTAACTTGTTTCTCTTCAATGGAATCTGAAAAATGGATGTGGCATAAGAGGTTAGGACATGCTAGCATGTTCCAAATCTCTAAGCTTGTAAAGAGAGACTTAGTTAGAGGTCTTCCTAATATAAAATTTGACAAGGACATCACTTGTGATGCATGTCAAATGGGTAAACAAATTAAAACCTCTTTCAAACCTAAGGAAGATGTCTCTACTAAGAAACCATTGGAGTTGTTACATCTTGATCTGTTTGGACCAACTAGGACTCAAAGTCTTGGAGGAAAGAGTTATGGCATGGTTATTGTGGATGACTATACTAGATTTGGCTGGGTGTTCTTTCTTGCTCATAAACATGAAGCTTTTTCAGTTTTTGAGAAATTCAGCAAAAAGGTTCAAAATGAAAAGGGTTTAAAAATTGTTTCAATTAGAAGTGATCATGATAAAGAATTTGAATATCAATTTTTTGAATCCTTTTGTGATGAACAAGGCATATCACATAACTTCTCTTGTCCAAGAACACCTCAACAAAATGGTGTTGTGGAAAGAAGAAATAGAAGTTTACAAGAAATGGCTAGAGCCATGTTATGTGAATATGAAATCCCCAAGTTCTTATGGGCTGAAGTTGTGAATACATCTTGCTATGTTTTAAATAGAACCATCATTAGAAAATTTTTGAAGAAAACCCCATATGAACTTTGGAAAGGGCATCCTCCCAATCTTAGTTATTTTCATGTGTTTGGCTGCAAGTGTTTCATTTTGAATATCAAAGAAAATTTAGGTAAATTTGACCCTAAAACACATGAAGGCATTTTTCTGGGTTATTCCACAAATAGCAAGGCCTATAGAGTCTATAACAAGAACTCCAAAACTGTTGAGGAAACCATGCATGTCACATTTTGTGAGTCTAACATTGTTCCTAGTATTTGCATAGATGATAGTCCAGGTTTTGAAGCTGAAATCCCCAAGAACGATGTGCCAGTTCAAAATAATTCTGATTCTCATGAAGCTGCACCTGCTTGCAACGAAAATTCTGATTCTGCAGGAGACAATTTGGAATTATCTCCTGTTAATGCAGAAAATACTGATGCAGAGGCCATTGTTGATCAAGAGGAACCTGAATCCTCAAACCAATCAAGAAGACCAAGAGAATGGAGGTTTCTGAAAAATTATCCTGAGAAATTCATAATTGGTGATCCCTCCAAAAGTATTTCAACAAGGTCATCTTTGAAAAGAGCCGAATCCAACAACATTGCTCTTTTATCAAAGATTGAACCTCAAAACATCCAAGAAGCTCTTGCTGATCCATCTTGGGTGATAGCCATGAAGGAGGAATTGTTGCAATTTGAGAAGAATCAGGTCTGGTCATTGGTGCCTAATCCACATGGAAAGAAAGTCACTGGCACTAAATGGATTTTCAGAAATAAGCTGGGTGAAGATGGATCCATAGTCCGAAACAAAGCAAGATTGGTCGCTCAAGGATATGATCAAGAAGAAGGGATTGATTTCGATGAATCCTTTGCACCTGTAGCTAGAATGGAAGCCATCAGATTGCTTCTTGCATATGCTGCTCATTGTGGTTTCAAGTTGTTCCAAATGGACGTAAAGTGTGCTTTTCTCAATGGCATAATAGATAGAGAGGTTTATGTGGCTCAACCACCTGGGTTTGAAAACAAAACTTTTCCTAATCATGTTTTCAAACTAGCTAAAGCCTTATATGGTTTAAGACAAGCTCCTAGAGCTTGGTATGAGAGGCTTAGCTCATTTTTATTGAAAAATAACTTTCAAAGAGGAGCCACTGACACCACTTTATTTATTAGAAATTATCATGATCATTTCATTCTTGTGCAAGTTTATGTTGATGATATTATATTTGGTTCTGCTAATGAGAATTTGTGTGCAGATTTTGCTAAGCTTATGACCAATGAATTTGATATGAGCATGATGGGAGAACTCAATTTCTTCCTAGGCTTGCAAATTAAGCAAACTGCAGAAGGCATATTCATCCATCAAGAAAAATATGCAAAGGAACTTGTCAAGAAGTTTGGGCTGGACTGTGCTAAGCCTATGGGAACCCCCATGCATCCTAACATCAAGCTTGATAAGGATGAACATGGTAGAGATGTTGATGAGACACGTTACAGAGGGATGATTGGATCCCTAATGTACCTTACCTCTTCAAGGCCTGATATCATCCAAAGTGTTGGAGTTTGTTCAAGGTTTCAATCAAAGCCTAAGGAGTCACATCTCTCGGCTGTCAAGCGGATCATCCGATATGTTCTTGGTACCACTAATTATGGGTTATGGTTTCCTAAAACTGATTCCTTTCAATTAGTGGGTTTCTGTGATGCAGATTTTGCTGGGGATAGGATTGATAGAAGAAGCACAAGCGGCATGTGCTGTTTTCTTGGGAAATCACTTATTGTTTGGTCTAGCAAGAAGCAAGCTACTGTGGCCCTTTCAACAGCCGAAGCTGAGTATATTGCAGCCTCTTCTTGTTGCTCTCAATTATTATGGCTGAAAACTCAACTAGCTGATTATAAACTGAATGTCTCTAATATTCCATTATTTTGTGACAACATGAGTGCTATTAACATTTCCAAAAATCCTGTCTTGCACTCAAGAACTAAGCACATTGAAGTTCGTTTTCACTCTATTAGAGAACATGTGCAAAATGGAAATTTGGATATTCAGTTTGTTAATTCTGATGGTCAGCTAGCAGATATTTTCACCAAACCATTGATTGAAGAGAGGTTCTGTAAGCTGCGAACTGAATTAGGCATTCTTGCTTCATCTCTGTTTTCTTAATTTTTCTGATAATGAGATCTTTTGTGTTTTGTCTCTTAAATCGCGGAGAGATTATTTGGCAGATGATGAGTAAACTTCATTAATTTACTATGGAGCTAATGGATTCTAATCTGACCATGATGAAAGAAGGACACCATGTGCTGAAACAGTCTTCAGAACTATGGGCTTTTTTCTTTATTGAAAAATGTGGGGTTCCTTCAATTTTTTGAAACAAATTTTGTTTAAGCTTTTATGAAAAGTGGGCTTTCGAAATGTTTGGGCTTTACTTCAACTTCATTCTTTTGAACCTACTTCATTTTTTTGGACCTCTGAACCTACTTCGATTTTTTTTTTTGTCTAAATTTTTTTTGCATTTCATGCATTAGGGCTTCATTTTTAAAAAAAAAAAATTTTTGCATCCTTTATTAAATTCCATCTTTTGTTTGCTTTTTCAAACATACGAAGGTACAGCTGTAACTTTCAAAGCGTTTTCCAAGATTGGGTTTTTATCTTTTCAAGGTGCAACCTTTACACTTCTCAAGCCTATATTAACTTCCCACTGCATGCATCCATTCACACCACACTCTTCACTCTCCACTCTTTCATCTTCTCCAAATCAGTGATTCTATATATATGGCTCGAAAGAAAAGTGTTGCTCGCAGAGGCTCCCACAGTGGCTCCCACCGTTCTGATCACACACACTCATCTCCCTCTCATTCCCCCACTCATTCCTCACCATCTCCACCTCCAAACCCTTCTCCTGACATGGCCCGCACTAAGACCACTGCTCGCCGCCCTGGCGTTGCTCCTCACCCTACATCTCCTCCTCCTCCTCCACCAAACACATCTCAGCCTAGTTCTTCCAAGCCCAGCTCTTCCAGAGGAAAGAGGCCTCTTCACGAAGACGAAGAGACTCGCCCCACTCAGAATCGCCATACTCGCGGTACAGTCATTGACTTTGACCTCCGTCCTGTTGCTGAACCTAGACTCTCAAATCCTATTGCTCACAAGTCATTTTATGCTGATTTTCCTGATGAGTCCTTTGATCGTCGTCGTTTTCAATCTCTCATGAACTATCTGTTTTTCTGCAAAGATATTTACAAGCGTAAACTCTGTCCCTCGAAGCTTGTCAATCTTGACAAACTCCGTAGGAAAGGCCTGAACTTTACCCCATTGTTTGCATATCAAGGTTGGACATCCATACTGTCCATCAAAGAGAAAGTTTACCCTGATTTGGTAAAACAGTTCTATAGCAACATGACCTACAAAGAAGGGAGAATCGCCTCTTTTGTTAAAGGCAAAGTGATCATTCTAGACAAATATCACCTAGGCAAAGCCCTAAATTACCAGGACCGTGGCCCTGATGTCTACACCTCTGGTAAGTGGGATGATACGCTCAATGTTTCATATTTTGATGCCCTAAGCACTGTCTGCATCAATATCCCTCTCTTAGAAGGTAACACTCCTACTCATAAGTCTCTTGGTCCAGTCCGTGCCCAGCTGCACAGGATTGTAAACCATGTCATCTTGCCTCAGAGCGGTTCTTTTCAACGCGTCTCATTCTGTGACACACTGGTTTTGTATGCACTGCTTTCAAAAATTCCCATCTCTTTTGCTTATTTACTTGTAAGGCATATGTATGCTTGTATCAGTACCAAAAATGCGTTACCATATGGCATGCTTCTCACAAAAATTTTTCAATATTACAATGTTGATTTTGGGGCTGAAATTGCCATAGATTGTAACTCATATATTAAAGGGGGTGGTGCAGTAAAGAAAACAGCTCCCAAGCGTCGTCAAACTGATGACAGCACTGATGTTCCTTCTGTTGATGAGGATCCTCTAATTTCCCTTTCCACCTCCACTACAATCAAGGTCATGACACGCATTCTGAAGAATGTCCTTGAAGAATTCCTCAATCTGACAGATCTTCTTCTCCATCATGGTGCTGAGCGCAAACGGAATCAAGTTTTGGAGGAGAATGCTCTCAAAAAGACTAAGGGCAGGATTCGGATTCTACGAGACTTTGTGGAGGACATCGAGGTTGGCCTCACAACTTCTGACAATGAGGGGGAGGACGATGGAACCTCTGATGAATCCAACTCTGATGCCTAGCTCCTTGTTATCTCATCTGCGACTATGACCTGTTTCGTTTTGAACATGTTTCTTTTTCTTTTGGATGACTGTAACAGACTTAAACTACTCTGCTACTTGACTTCTATGCACCAGCCACTAACAAATTTTGTGCAGGTTTTTCCTTTCCTCCCTTGATGACAAAAGGGGGAGAAAAGAAAGGGAATGTTAGTTTGGCTTAGGGGTTAATAGTGATAGTTAAGAACAATGATGCTTTGTGCTGCTAAGTAACTTGTTTATCCTGTGTGGTGCTTTGTGTTAATTGCTCTGTGCTTTCATTACTGTGATATATAGTTTAGAAATATTGGTTTTGGCTGTTCTTAAGTTTTGGTTCAGGAAAAGATGTAAGCCATGATCAAGGGGGAGTAATGCTAGCATTCAGGGGGAGCAACTCACAATCTGAATGTCATCAAAGGGAAGTGTTCTTAACTCAGTTAATTTTTTATTTTCCCTATTTTATCATGTTTGTCATCAAGGGGGAGATTGTTGAGCCTAGTTTGATTTTGGGTTATATTATGATGACAAACATTGTTTTGGGTTAAAAGCCCAATATTGTTTAATGTGTACTTTATTGTGGCAGGCCCAAGTATACAAGCACTTGATACATAAGCCCATCACAGCAAATAGAAAAGCAGCTCACAGTGTTCCTTAGTGCAGTAACCAAGTCCAACAATTTCCTCATAGCACCGTTCAGCTACATTAAATGATTATGCATATATTTGATAAAAGTAATATGAGGACAGCTGTATTCATGCAAGGACAAGTGTAGCTCTGTAAAAGTAGGCAAGGACACAAGGGCACACACACTAACCCAAGGACATCACCAAAGCACTGCTGTGGTTCGTGGTTATGCAAAACACAAACTTGCATAGAATAGCAGCAAGATAATGGAGCAGAATGGAAAAGAGGAACATGCCAAGGAAGAAAGAAACACCAAGGACAGCAGAGGTAGTGGTGAAGCTCCTCGGACAGCAGGGGAAGTGGAGCAGGATGAAGAAAGGACTGCATGCCTTCAAGGACCACTCCAACGGGCAGCAAGGAAAAGCAAAGAGGAGGAAGCTACAATGAAGCCTAGCTGAAGATATAAAAGAAGCTTCATTTCATCTTCTGGAAATAAGGAAGAGAGACACACATTCAGAGCACCATCTCTAATATAGAGCTGAAATCTCTTTCTTCTACTCAAGTTTAAGTCTGATTTTTTGTTATGGCTGTCTTGCGTTGTTTTCTGTTTTGAGAAAAGGCAAATATGTGAGGATCAAAAGCCAAGAGAGAAAAGGCAAGAGTGATGCAAAATAGCCACTATTTTTCTGATGTAATTTGGGTGAAAGAACTAGGATTAGTTCCCCTTGCCAAGTTGGGTTAGCACTTGGTGAGAATTGAATCTGTGTAGATTCCCCTTCCAAGTTGGGATAGCACTTTGGGGTTGCTAAGCTTTGGTGTATAAAGCTTAGGGGTAGATACTAGTTGGATTAGGAATTAATTCAATAGTATTGGTGAATGTAATCTGAGATTTATAGTGAAATTCCACCATGGTTTGTGGTGGAGACTGGATGTAGGATTCATGGCACTAAGAATCCGAACCAGGATACATGCTGGCCCCTTTCTCCTCTTCTCTACTCTTTTAATGTTCTGCGTATGAGATTATTTCGAATAATCTCCTGCAACTCGAGCAACAGTAAAAACAGAACTAGAAACTTTGAGTTTTTAAACAACTTGATTCAACCCCCCCTTCTCAAGTTCAACTAGAACCATCAGTCGCAAATCAATTAGAAAGTTTTTCATTGACCGAATCGATAATCGTAAATTCATCACTAAATTGAAAGCTAATTCCATCAAAGAAATAAAATAAAAGGTAGTCACTAATTATCGATGAACTCTACTGTAATAGACTCATCGCTAAATCTAAGCTAATTTTGTACACAAAATTGAATACAAAGACGTCATTAATTAGCATCTAATTATTTTGAACCTAACTTATTGCAAGTTGTCTACTAATATGAACCCAAATCTATTACATTTTTTAGCAAATCTAATGGTAATATTTGAACATTATTAATTAAATTTGTAAGATTTTTGTCATTAAACTAAAGTTATTCTGAATGAGAAAATAAAATTACAAAGTAGTTGCTAATTTACTAAGCAATAACATGCAGTCAATTAGTAGCAGCACTATCGCAAATTTCTCTCAAACTAGTAACAAATCAATAGATATCTCTCAAATGTTTCAGCCATGATAGAGACATAGAATCTTTAATTTGTCACTATCATCAATAGTGAGTATGTGGCTAATTGGTCACTAGACAAGCATTTTTTTTATTGAAACAATTTTCTCGCTGTATTGTAACTAATTAACTGCATAATAAAAAATTTTATTGGTATTACGCAACAATTTTCTTTCTACTCGGTTGCTGTTTTTTGCAAAATATCAGTTAGAATACCAATTTTATCGTTATACTAAAATAAATCTCATATTTTTTATTTTAATATTTAATTAAAAATTATAATGCATACAAATAAAATTAATTCATCTAAACAATACATGTTTAGAAAAATTCAAATTCAACATATTTATTAAAATAAAATTCTGATGTATCTTCTCCAACATATCTACTTCACAAATAAAATATCAAAACAAGCTTAAAAGCGGCTGTAACTAGACAACATTTCATAAACTAAAAAATCTCTTATATTCCACAAAAAATGTTACATTCATGTTAAAAAAAAAATTTCTTGCATCATAAGTTGTAATATCATTGTTCCATAGAACCTTTAACTTATCAATTAGTGGTCTAATATAAACATTTAATTCTTTTGGGTAACTTTGCCCAGGGATCAAAACACAGAGAAGCATTTACTATTTTTTCATGTACATATTTGGAAAAAAATTGTAAGACGTGACAAACACATGCCAACATGAATATGGAGTTTTCAAGTTAGAAAAATTATTAAAACCATTAGTGCAAATTAAAGCCAAAGCCTAACTTTTTTATACTCTTGAGCAAATGTTTAATAGGTAGCATCAAATTGTTTCTAAGCATCAACATTAGCCAAATGTGTGATTACCGGTTCAACTTGACATACTCAATCAACATGTCACTTTATATATTATGCATAGTAGTTTTAGATATAAATAAACATTGAAGCCTTGAAGGAATAGAAAAATATCTCAGCATTGAGTATGGCATATCCCTACTATATATTATTAGCTAAATCCTCTTTCATTGGCTTAAATCCTAGATGTTCACATATTGTGTAGGTTACATAATTAGTCTTATCACTTGTTTTTTTATAATATAATATGCAGTGATTAAGACATGCATCAATTTTCTCTTATCCTAATCTCAGCCTCGAAACATTATCTTTGATCTATAGAAATTTTCTGACAATCTCTCAAAGTCTGCACATCCCAGGGAAAGTCTAGTACATTCTACCTCGACAAGTGTTTGACATGGCAAGCCACTCTATACCAATCTCAGTATCGCATCGGCCGATAGTCAAAGCACGGCTGAATGGGCATGTGGCGTCCTTCACAAAGCTTGGTCGACTACCAGATGTCCTCACCGTGGCCCGTCGTAGACAAGAACTTGTCAACGTTGACCGGGTCCCCCCTGGCCATTGAACTAACACTTCACACGATCGGGATGGTAGAATTCCACTATATTAAAGCATACGATGGGGACAACAGACATTCATGTCCCCCACTCTACCTCCTCATTCAGCCATAGGGGGCACATATCCTGCAGTGCAGGGTCGTCGTACGACGTCCACGTGAACTACAATGGACGCATCGAAAGAGATGTTAGTGATAGTTGCTATAAAAGGTTGACTAATCTATGCAACTGAACCAAATAAAAAGGTACATGGCTTACCTCATCCCAGAGTAACTGATCCAACTCCTGACACCATCGGTGGATCCTCTGCTCGTACTGGTCCCTGTTCTGCTGTGTTATGCCGATCAACCTATGGACATTTGCAGCATTAACCACCATTCAGTCAATCTGTCTTAATAATGTTATACGAAAAATGAAGAATAGTAAAACCAAACTAAATAGTTACCTCCCAGCCATAAGGAACATGTGACTCTGTCGCTCAGGTGGACACTACTTAGGGAACTTCTGGTATATCCAAGATACCAGTAGAGGATTGCACCTGGCGATACCTGTGGTAGAGCGGTGGGCCGCAGAACATAAGGAATGGTACGTCCATGCTAGCACCGTAGATCCTCAAGACAAACTCCGGCACCTCTTAAAATCGTCCAGTAGTGAGAGCCACTAGAGACGAACCTGATTATTAGACTTATCAGTCATCAAGTAACCCCCTATCATCAATAATAGTATGTAGCACCTCGCATACTATTGGAGAACGGTTGGGTCATCAGTACCGGGCGGCATCTGTCGGACATGCTCCTAAAGCTATGTCAGCTTCAGGGAGAAAAACTCCTTCCTCTGTGCTCCTTGCTGCTGGACTACAGGAGACTTGACACCGAGTAGCTTTTCAACTAACTCCCAGGTCCCAGTCCCATACCATGTGTGAAAGTCACAAAAGCAACCATCCACGGGTTCTCCATTAGCATGCAATCTAAGGTGGTATGCGTCGTCCTGTAAGGTGATCATGCACTCACCCACAACAGGTGGAAGGTGTGGGTCTCTGGGCACCAACGCTCAACGAATGTCGTGATCAGGGAGTTGTCGAACACAAAATTCTTGAGTGGCAACGCATCACCGAACCTGACCTCCCTCAGGTGCGGGACAATGACGTCCGATGGTGGGAGTATGTGACTCACTCTCCTCGGAAGCGTAGGCGAGGCCTCTAATAAACAATAAAAATATTGAGTAAGAAATTAATTTGACTTATAAGTAAACTATTTAAGCAAATAACTACAAATATTTAAATTATAAATTTATTTACATAAAAAAATTTACTTGAATAATAAAAATATTTAGTAAAATAATTAACTTAAACGTCTATATAATATCATGCAAATAAAAATGTCTTCTAAAACAAATTATGGCTATACTAATAAACGTCTATTTTATTTAATTTAAATAAAATTATTTAGCTAAATAATGAATAACAAAATTCATTTCGCATCTTCTATATCTGGTAGATTAAGTGAAAACATTTACTTGAATAACCAACAACTACACCATCAACTTAATAACTTAGTTTAAGTAACAAGAAAATTTAACAAAAAATAATTTACTTAGATATTTAGTAAATACAAACATAAATATTTTGCTACTTAATTAGGCTTATTATAAATTGTTAATAATCTTAATTAATAACTAAATTAATAAACATATGTTTAATAATAACTTAGACTAAAGAAAAACTAGCCTAAACCAATATTTAACTAACATCCATTTTAAAATATGCCTAACATCGTATCTTAGCATTTAAACCAATTCTAACTATGTATTCATTCTCCTAACATATACTGCATATTACCTCCATAAAAATATCCTAATTATGGTAACATATCTATGCTTTAATATAACCATAAAATGAAAAATAACACTAACCTCAAAGTTGGCAATTTCTATAATGTACCAAGTCGCGTTCAGTCTGTTAATATACCGAGCCATATTCTTCAAATAATTTGAAAATATGATTAGAAAAAAGATAAAAGTGAGAGAAAATGTGGAAAACAAGACAAAGATTCTTTACAATGACACAGGAAACCAATTGAAAGGGATTTAGCGTAGCTTGGTAGCGCATTTGTTTTGGGTACAAAATGTCACGGGTTCAAATCTTGTCATCCCTATCTCGAACTAATACTTATCGTAGGAGAAGTAACAAGGGATCAATTGAGACTGATTCAAATTGGAGATACATATATATCAATATTTATATATAGTATATGGTATATGCAAGCAAGATGTATTGGGTTCACTTAAAATTTAATAATATTTTAATAATATAATATTATTATGTTATTAAAAATAAATAAATAATAAGCGCTCTTAGTTCAGTTCGGTAGAATGTGGGTCTCCAAAACCCGATATCGTAGGTTTAAATCCTACAGAACGTGATTTCATTCTTGTTATATTGGAGAATGACAATGAAATAATTAAACAGTAATTTAAAGGCTGAATTTGACCTCCTAGGGATTGTGTTAAAACAAAGAAAAGAAATAGGAAGTCAATAAACATCACTAAACAAACGAGATGTTAATTAATCAAAGGTTCAATTAGGTCTTGCTCTAGCCTTTTTAGGAGTTATTACTTCCTTGGTAGCTCAACACATGTACTATTTACCTGCTTATGCGTTTATAGCGCAAGATTTTACTACTCAAGCGGCGTTATATCCTCATCATCAATACATCGCAGGATTTATTATGACAGGAGCTTTTGCTCATGGTGCTATATTTTTTATTAGAGATTACAATCCAGAACAAAACGAGGATAATGTATTGGCAAGAATGTTAGACCACAAAGAAGCTATAATATCGCATTTAAGTTGGGCCAGCCTGTTTCTGGGGTTCCATACTTTGGAACTTTATGTCCATAATGATGTCATGCTTGCTTTTGGCACTCCGGAAAAACAAATCTTGATCGAACCCATATTTACCCAATGGATACAATCTGCGCATGGTAAAACTTCATACGGCTTCGATGTACTGTTATCTTCAACGAATAGTCCGGCGTTCAATGCGGGGCGAAGCATATGGTTGCCCGGTTGGTTAAATGCTATAAATGAGAGTAGTAATTCTCTATTCTTAACAATAGGACCCGGAGATTTTTTAGTTCATCATGCTATTGCTCTAGGTTTACATACAACTACATTGATTTTAGTAAAATGTGCTTTGGATGCACGTGGTTCCAAGTTAATGCCAAATAAAAAAGATTTTGGTTATAGTTTTCCTTGCGATGGTCCGGGACGAGGTGGTACTTATGGTATTTCGGCTTGGGACGCATTTTATTTGGCAGTTTTTTGGATGTTAAATACGATTGGCTGGGTTACTTTTTACTGGCATTGGAAACACATTACACTATGGCAAGGTAATATCTCACAGTTTAATGAATCTTTTACCTATTTGATGGGATGGTTAAGAGATTATCTATGGTTAAACTTTTCACAACTTATCAATGGATATAACCCCTTTGGTATGAATAGTTTATCCGTCTGGGCATGGATGTTCTTATTTGGACATCTTGTTTGGGCTACTGGATTTATGTTCTTAATCTCCTGGCGCGGATATTGGCAGAAATTGATTGAAACTTTAGCATGGGCTCATGAACGCACACCTTTGGCTAATTTGATTCGCTGGAGAGATAAACCAGTGGCTCTTTCCATTGTGCAAGCGAGATTGGTTGGATTAGCCCACTTTTCTGTAGGTTATATATTTACTTATGCAGCGTTCTTGATTGCCTCTACATCGGGCAAATTTGGTTAATGTAATTTTTTTTTGTATCCGCATCCTTTCCTTCTATGGAGAAGGTGGTTTACAGACCTCTTCTATATTCAATTTCTACTTATATTTCTACATCTAGGATCCGACTTGTATGATTGATTGATACTAATAGGAAATTAACCATTATGGCAAGGAAAAGTTTGATTGAGAGGGAGAAGAAGAGAAAAAAATTGGAACAAAAATATTATTTGATTCGCCGATCCTAAAAAAAAGAAATAAACAAAGTTCCGTCGTTAAGTCAAAAATGGGAAATTCATGGAAAGTTAGAATCACTACCGCGTAATAGTGCACCTACACGTCTTCATCGACGTTGTTTTTTGACCGGAAGACCAAGAGCAAATTATCGGGATTTTGGGTTATCTGGATACATACTTCGTGAAATGGTTAATGCATTTTTGTTGCCTGGTGCAACAAGATCGAGTTGGTAAGGGTAGGTTGAAAAATTCTCTTCAATGTTTTATTAAAAAAAATGAAATAAATTCTCAAATAATTCCTTTATATGGATCATTCGGGGTTGAGACCAAATATCAAAATAACATTGCCAGAAATAAATGAGATAGTATCTCCATTTATTCATCAAAAAAGGCGCATTCTTTGAAGCCAGAATGGATTTTCCTTGATATCTAATATAATGACTGGACGAAACCAAGAAATAACTCCTCACATGCGAAATTATAGAGGGTCCCCTTTAAGAGGCTCGATTAAAACGAATCGGTGGAGAAGTTTTATGTTATATATGGTAATCTTTTGAGCGACGGCCCTTCCACTCGGCACCGTCGGATCGCTATTGAAGAATTTACACTTTCGAATTTCGTATTTTTTCGAGTATGTAAATAAATCGCAAATATGGTCCAAGTAATAAAGGCCCAAGTTTCCTTGGGATCCCAATTCCAATATGATCCCCATGCCTCATTAGCCCATACTACTCCTGACAGAATACCTATCGTTAAAAAGAGAAAACCCAGCCCGTCGTGTGGGTCTCCCGCTGAGGCCCGCTATGCCAAAAGCGAGAAAAATCCCATCCCTCTCTTTCTTTCTTTTTTTTTTTCGCCCCATGTCGCCATACGGGGGCGAAAAAAAAGAAAGAAAGAGAGGGATGGGGTTTTTCTCGCTTTTGGCATAGCGGGCCTCAGCGGGAGTCCCACACGACGGGCTATTAGCTCAGTGGTAGAGCGCGTCCCTGATAATTGCGTCGTTGATGGGAACTTAGTTTTCATCTGGTACCCAACTAGAAAACAATTGATACAGTTGGACCCCCCACCCCGAAATGTCTGCGATCGAGTAAATAGCTCTACGAACGAATAGATCGAATCGAATTGGAAAATGGAAAGATTTGTACAAGTTATATCCTTCGTCACCACTTTGCGAAAAATGGTTAGATATCAATATATTGGTTTTGGTTGGTTCGATTTTTTCGGGCTCGGCGATACTATATATATATATATATATATATATATATATATATATATATATATATATATATTCATATGTTGTTTACAATGTGGCAGATACATGTTATTTTATTTCATTTACACTGTAAACGAGATAAAGGATGCGGTATTTTTGGTAAAAAGTAAAAACGTTTCAAAATGTATATTTCGTTAATTAAGTTATTTATTTTATTTATTTAAAAAAAATCCACGATCCCGTTGTCATTCTGGGAAGAGAGTTGGACCGAGTTGGCCATTTACTTTTAGGGAAAAAGACAGATAGGTCCCTGACTTTTTAAATTTTTGATAAATACATCCCTGACAAAATTTAAATACAAAAAAATTTCTGATTTTAACAAACGGAGGACAATTAGTCCTTCCGTCTGTTTGCCTCTCATACACCAAACGGAACTGACTGACGTGGCTGAAACGGTGTCCAGGTGTCCGTTACGGTGCCACGCTAGAAGGAGAATAAAGTTCGAAGGACAAATAAGTCCTTGACGTCATTTTGCAAATAATGTTCGAAGGACAAATATGTCATTGAGAATTTAATTCATTAAGCTTTTATATGTATCATATATTACTATCTAATTTAATAATAAAATGTGTCACATGACACTCTTATTAAAATTGAGAGAATTTTTTTTTTTAAATTAATAAACTTCTTTCCTAAATTCTCTCATCTACCTCTCTCCATTTTTCTATTTCTCTCTACTATTTTTACTCTATATATAATTATATTTTATATTAGTAATTTGACAAATCAAAATATGTCATTCGATATTTTTTTACGACTAAAATATTTTAAATGTAAAAGTATACACATTAAATTATTTTAAAGTTTAGATAACGAATGTTAAAATTAATTATTAATAAAAAATTAGACTTTTTCATATAAAAAGAATAACTAAAAATCTTATTATTTAATTTTTTATTTGCAGATATTTTGGTTTTCTTAGCCAAAGACGTTTGTCAACTTACGATTTTTTTGTAAAAGTAGTTTGATTTTATAAATCTTTTGTGCCATGCATAATTTATACTGTTAAAACAAAGTGAACTATAATAAAAAAAATTTCTCGTAATGTTATTATGGAGAAAAATACTAATTCTAATATAATACACGAATGTACTAATGCTAACTTAATACATGAATGATGCACAAATGAATTAATGCTAACTTGATGCATAAATGAACTGATGCTAACTAATGCCACTGGTATGATGAAAATTGAATTAACGCAATTTAACAAATTCTAATATAATACACAAATGCACTAAAACTGAACTAATGCAATTTAAGAAAAAAAGTAGAAACAGAACAAGCACAATTTCTGCAATTTTAATACAAATAATTTAAATTGCAGAATACAACAAGTTAATTGGATTTCAAAATACAAGCATAATTTTATAAACTAAATTCTCATAATAAAAGTATAATGAATTAAATTCTCAATGACCTATTTATCCTTCGAACTTTATTTACAAAATGATATTAAAGATTTATTTGTCTTTTGAACTTTATTCCTCTTCCAGTGTGATACCGTAACGGAACTGGACACCATTTCAGCCACGTCAGCTAATTCTGTTTGATGTATGAGAGACAAATAGAAAAAAAAAAACTAAATTATCCTCCGTTTATTAAAATCAAAAAATTTTTTATATTTAAATTTTACCAAAAATGTATTTGTCTCAAATTTAAAATGTCAAGACCTATCGGTCTCTTTTCCTTACTTTTATTTTCTTCACACCTGCACACCCTCAAAATCTCTTACACTAGAAGCTTCCACTTCGGAATTAGGGTTTATCGACGGGGTTTTGGGCCATTTTGGGCCATTGAAACTTACCACAAAACCCAAACCCTCGTTCTGAACCTTTAACCATTTCCCGATTACAACCCGTGTAGAGCTTCCCAATGGTACGCTCCAATGGCGCCAGGCTCCTCCGCTTGGTTTCTCGTCGCCGTCTCTCGGCAAAAGAACCCGTATGCACACTTTCTCTTCTCCTCGATTCGGACGGAGTCAGATTGTTTTTCTTTGACGTTTTTCTGTGAACTGTGATTTATCAATTTTGTGTTATTTTTTTTTTAATTTTTGGATGAGTTCCAGATATATGGGACAGTGTTCCAAAGGAGTTATAGGACACTGAATTCAGGACTTTGCAATCCATCTAGAGTCATCGCAAGTTATCCTCCAAACGGTTCGTGTTAACGCAAAGTTTATTGTGATTTTGTTATTTGGTTGTGCAGTAAAGTTTATTGTTATTTCTGGTCCAATGACTGTTTCTCTTGGTTTGTTTAACGTTGAATTAAGGGTTCTGTTTCGTTTTTTTTTTGGAAGCAATGTGAGATATTTTTTGTTTTTTCTGAGCTTTCGTTTCCTTTTCTAATTGCAGCTGCAGGTGGTTTTAATTTGAAGAACTGGTTGCCACTGGGAGCAGCAAATAAATATTGGGGAACATCTAGGACCATTCATGGCACGGGTACTAATTGTTAGATTATGATTGACTTTTTTTTTTATTCTTAATGGAATAATTACAAGGGGAAAAAACTTGGAAATTCCTTTTTCTAATTTTGCAAATTAATGGATTTTATTTTGCATTATTTTTCCTGTTGGTTGTGATGACTAAGTTGAATTTTCACTCTTCAGTGGTGTTATGCTCTAAAATGGAAGGAGCCTGAAGTATGCATTTTCTTCTTTCCCATCACTTATTTACATTCCGTTTTCCCTCTCACTCCTTTACAGCTTCATTGGCAAGAGACTATTACGATATTCTTGGTGTCAGTAGGAATGCAAGTGCTTCTGAAGTAAAGAAAGCATACTATGGGGTAGGTTTTGCTTTACCAATGTGAATATAAATGTATCTAGATAGCAGAATATGAATTTTGTTTTTTAAACAAACATGTAGCCTATTTCCGAGGTAAAAGTTTCAGACGTGTATCCTGGTCAAGTGGGATCATGCCATTTTTTTTGGTTTATGTTTGTCAATTTCATGTCTTCTCCATGTGTTAAAGAAACTGTTCATTGTCTATAGGCTCTAGATGCATTTGGGAGATATTTTATGCAAGGGAAAGGAAGGTGTTGAGAGGGTTAGGAATAGGGCCCAAGCCACTGGGAACAGTAATTTTGGTAACCGCAAGTCTGGGGGTCAAGAGGAGACTGGATGTTGTTAGCTATTCAATTTTACTCTTTAATCTTCATTGATACATAAAAATACATATAAAAGTTGGAAAATAAAACTATACCCTATTGAATTCTACTCATTTAAAAGCTGGGACAACCAATGATATATAACTCTATTCTTCCCCTTTCCCTTCTATTCAATTAATGACAACTCCAATCCTAAAATATACAGACAGGAGACAAGATAGAAGAAAAGTTGTCTTTGATTTTGTTCCTACTGTCCCTAGTCTTTTGGTGGACAGAGAATTGGGAATATTTTGTCCCACACCTGAGACCTTTTGTTTATTTATATGTTTGTCTCCTTTTCCAAACAGATTTATGTTTCTTGGTGTTTTTGTGTTTCCTTCCTAAGAGAGTTATCTAATGGGCCCTAAGTAGATACTTGAGCCATCTCCCTAGGGGCACCACTTGAAAATAATAGTGAAATTTGTTTGTCATGTTGCTCATGCATTTTGTTAAGTATGCACTCACTTATCTATTTTATAATATGCATATATGCTTTTCACTTTTTGATGTCTAAATTTTACAGTCTATTTATATTTATGATTTCTTTGTCAGAATATGCTCCGCCATGTACTCTTTTAATGTCTGCTCATGTTCTATGGCAATACTATTGTCAGTTTGTGAATGATATTTTGGTTCCCTTCACCTTTCCTTTTCTCTCTACATAAATTCTTCAAGCATGTTCGATAAGCATGAATTATTTGTCTTGAAAAATTTCATCATTTTACCTTTATTTCTGCTGTGTCTTGAATTCTCCTCATGTTCTGCAGCTTGCAAAGAAGCTCCATCCGGACACAAACAAAGATGATCCTGAAGCTGAAAAGAAGTTTCAAGAAGTTTCAGTGGCATATGAGGTTTACCTTTTTTATTAAAAAATTTCTCGTTACCATCCTGACTACAGAGTTTTTGATCATATGACTAATGAAATGAGAACTAATTTCCTGACCTTTGCTTCCCTTCTTTTGGCAATTCGTTAGGTTTTGAAGGATGAAGAGAAGCGTCAACAGTATGATGAGGTATTACCGCTTTCCAGATATCTCTTTTGGCTCCTTTGAACTTTTTTGAATCATATACCGTATTGGGAAAAACTGTAGGATATATTATTGATTTTTGTTGAGTAATAACAGTATTAGTATTACAAAGAAATACTGGGGTGTTCTGTGGTGCACAAGAAGCTCATGTATTGATGTATAGATATTTGACAAAACAGATGGTTGGGATGGTGGGGAAACAATTCACATGTCTCCTTTCAGAGTATTGTTATTGTCTCTTATTTATATGCTTTAACTCTCATTATGTAGGTTGGTCATGATGCTTATGTAAACCAACAGAGCACTGGTTTTGGAGATAGCAGTGGATTTAATCCGTTTGAGCAGATATTCCGTGATCATGTAATTCGTTATTAGTTTCTCCCCTCATTTTAACCAATTATTAGAGAAATATAAATATCTCTGAATTATTTATATACCCCATGTTTGATATCTAATTTGGTTTCGTTTAATTCTCTTGCAATTTCATCAATGATGACTTGTGATCAGGATTTTGTCAAGAACTTTTTTCATCAGAATATTGGTGGAGAGGATGTCAAGGTTCTGTTTTTCTTCATATTTGGATGTCTTTATTATATGCTAAGGAATTTCTAGAAGAAATGCGTCCAAATGTGTTTTTTTATTATTTTATTTTTTTCTTTTTATTCAGACTTTTGTGGAATTATCATTTATGGAAGCCGTCATGGGATGTACCAAAACTATTACATATCAAACAGATGTGCGTTGCCAAACTTGTGGTATGTGCATCAGCACACTAATGTTTATACAGGATTTTTTCCCCCTTGTAACCACTTTATTCACCACCATAGTTTGTAAAGCTGGTGCACTTGTCACAGATTCTCTCAACATTTGCAGGTGGGAGTGGTGTTCCTCCTGGTACAAAACCTGAAACCTGTAAACGCTGTAAAGGAACAGGAATGGTATGTACCATTTTGAAATTTGAATTTAACCTTCTTCAATCATGTTATAAGTTTAAATAATTTCCTGTTAAACCGATTGTTTCGATATGCATGTCCAGACATATGTACAAGCTGGCATATTTAGGATGGAGAAAACATGTGGTACATGTAAGGGAATGGGCAAAATTGTAAAGGTATGATGTAAACAATGTGTTTAGATCAATTCTATTACTTTTAGTACATTGCAGTATCTAACGGTTCAGATATGATGTACTTAGCTGTGATTCATGTAACTTGCTTATAGTTGATCTTATTTTCTTATAGTTCCTCCCTAATTTTATTAATAAATCATGTGATGAATCACACTAAGTTTACCACATGCTGCATTAGTTGTTTTCTGGAAAAATTATTAAAATCTTGTTTTCATATTGGCATCAGAATTTCTGCAAGTCATGCAAAGGTGCAAAAGTAATTAAAGGAACAAAGTCTGTCAAATTGGATATTGCGCCTGGTAAGCATTATTGTTTGGAAGTTTTGGATTTAGTTAAGTAAATCCTGTTCCTTTGGCATACAAAGTTACAATGTCAAATGAAAAAGCTTCCCCCTCATTCTTGGGATTCTCCTCTTAATTGTTCTAGCCACTTGTATTATAGTCTCACTCTACTGAGGTTCATAATTTATAGTCAATTACCTATCAATGTATGTCACTCTACCACTTATTCTATTTCTATCTAGACAATTTTTTGAAGTTTACCCGAATGCATGATTGTTAATATATATAGGAAGGATGAAAGATCACTCCATTACATATTACTTCCTGCTGTTCAGCTTAAATTTTGGTGTGAAGAGATCAAAGCCATTATATGAGATAATATTAAAATGAACATATACACAGAAAAGTAACTATTAATTTTTTAGCATAGTAAAGTTTAAAAATTTAGAACATAGTTTGGAATAATCTGGATAAATGTGGATTTTATCATGCCTTTCTATTAAAATCAAGTCTGCCATAGATGCTGGTAAATCGACAGTCATGAGTAGATGCTATTCACGATGCAATGATGCATTTCATTCTTGTTGATTCATTTTCCTTAGTTCTTATATGAAAAGGTGAAGGTTCTACATATTTATACATTTGCAGGGATGGACAACAATGAAACCCTAAAAATATGTAGAAGTGGTGGTGTAGATCCTGATGGGGATCACCCTGGTGATCTTTATGTTACTCTCAAGGTAAAAGACTTATTCTCTTAAGGGTTTTTTTTTTTTTGTGAGTTGGGAGTTTGGAGGGATGGGAAGGGAAATGGAGGGCTTGTGGTGTAAAATTTACAAGCCTTCCCTTTCCCTCCGTTTCCTTCCAAAACTCAACTCAGAACTTAAATGGCTTGAAGAACAGTGTTCTTTTCCTTTAATTTCTCTTTATAAAGCCAATATTTTTTTTTCTCTCTTTTACTACTTGCAGGTCCGAGAAGATCCTGTCTTTCGTCGAGAAGGATCTGATATTCATGTAAATGCTGTTTTAAGTATTACTCAGGTAATGCGCCTTAAAATACAAATGCAGTGCCGATTTCTGGTTGAGGTTTTGCATCAATTAACTTATGCGTGTATTTAAGTAGTGGTTTTAGTTTGTAGTAAATGGGGAGCAGTTTACAAAATTTTTGAATAAGATGCCCCTTTCTAATATGCTTTTCTTCTATTGATTTTTTTTTTCTCTTGGATGATTTTGTTTTTCTCCTCCGTAGACATGTTATATTTTAGGATCAGGTGTAATGGTTTGTTCACCTTTCAGGTTGCAGGGAATATATTTCCACCTAATTGTGATCCATTTTAGGAACTATCAATTAAGATTTCCATAATATGAATTTATTTATTTATTTATTTATTATTATCATTATTATTTTGTGAGAGGAATTAATTAAATTTGTAACTATCAGGGAGCATTCATTGACCGACATATTTTGTGATTTTAGTATGTGAAATATGGTTTGCTTCCTTTACAAAAGTGATCAATTGGTTCTGTATTAGATTATTTTCTCCCAACACTATTACAGCAAAGAATAACATTTGTGTTCTTGAAGAAGGGCATAATAAACTGTTGTGCTTCAAATTTCATCTGTATTCTTCCACTGAATGCGAGACTTGAGTCCCTGATGCTCAACCATAAGTGTGTTGCCCTTGTATATGTTTGGAGGTTTTAGAGATAACGGAATAGAAACAAAGGGATGGGAAAAGGTCAGCTTCCCTGTGCTTGAATTTTGATAAGGAAATAATGTGAAATTTGAGTTAAGTATCAAAGATCTATATAACCTTTATAGAAAGTTTAATTTTTTGGATTGAAATAGGAAATGGCTAGACTTTAGAATTATTTTTCCATAGGCAATCTCCAATTTTCTGGGAACAAGGTGCCTGAACAAAGATAAAAGGGGAATGATCCTTGCCACAGTCTGTTTTCTTCAATATTTTTATAAACTCACCATTCCCCATGTAAAGGATAGTTTCCCTTCCCTTGCCTTTTCTGCCAATCTGAGGTTTGCATTTGTGCACCCTTTTTCTTCCCCTTCTTTCTTCTGCAGAAAATAGGCAAGGAATGCATATTCTCTGGCGGCCCGCTAAGCCACATAATCTAGAAAGTCCTGTGACAAATTCATACATAATTATATTCCTAAGATGACAAACGTTGTCTGTTTGATCAACATGAAAACTTGTTGATTTTCAATACAAACAAATTATACGTAAAATCAATTTTATATTGTTCCTTTGCTAGTTTCAGTATTAAATATAGCTGCTACTAAATCTGAGCTTGGTCTTATGCTTCAAGATTCTATTTGATAGCGGGTAGGACCCTGTTTTGGGGAAGAGAAATGACCCAAAAGAAATGTAGATATGTGATTGTTTCTTTGATATTTATAGAAATCATGAAATGGCTATTAACAAAAAAATTCAGAAGAAATAATCACAATTCTTTGGTTTAAATTAAAGTCATTCAGAAATTCCTAGTTTTGACTTTTAGGCTATTGACATGTAATTGGATTTGGAGACTTGGGATTCTGTCAATCATGAATGTGTCTGATTTTGCTAAATGTTATGATATTCGTATGGTTTGTCTTGGTGTTTGTGGCTGTTCTTGGGTCTTCTGTTGTTGATTTGTCTTGCCATATTTTGGATCTCAAATATACTTGTAGTTCGCTTCTGTCATTGCAGTTTGTACTATTACACTCATGATTTAACACTAACAAAAAATACTTCTTTTTTCAGGCAATTTTGGGTGGAACCATCCATGTTCCAACACTCACTGGAGATGTTGTTCTTAAGGTTTGAGTTGCCATTGTGATTTCATCTCTTATCTCATTTTTGTTTTGCTAACTGAAGCTTGAATGACTGGCCATGCTTTGCAGGTTCGTCCTGGTACCCAACCTGGTCAAAAGGTGGTTCTAAAAAAGAAAGGTAAGCAAGTGGATGTCATTTATGCAAATTGAGACATTAAGGAAGTGTTGTTTGAAGATGTTGAAATTCCATAACTGTTCCTTAGATATTAAAATTCATGGTCTCTTCATTATTTTTATTATTTATTAACCCGTTTTGTTCGCTTCAGGGATCAAGACCCGGAATTCTTATACATTTGGGGATCAATATGTTCATTTTAACGTCGGCATCCCAGCGTGAGTGTTATATTTGATGTTGCTTGGTGTAGTTTATAAACTGTTAAATCTTCAACGAAAGCCTCCTAGGCCCAGGTGATACAAGTTTATTTTACTGTAAATACCTTCCTTATGATTGCAGAAACCTGACAGAGAGACAACGGGAATTGATTGAGGAATTTGCCAAGGAAGAGCAAGGGGAATTCGATAACAAAGAGAGAGCTGCATCTGCTTCTGGATGAAACTTCTGCAGAGTTAAAATTAGTCATTTATTAACAAATCATGCTCAACTAGGCGGGGAAGCAACCTGCCGTTTAAGTTTTGTAGTATTAAGGATTGGTATTTTTTGATCCCATCCACTTTTGATTGTATGTAGTAATATAATATTATATCATTTTTTTCCATAACAAGTGATGTTCACAATTTAAATTGAATTATAATACAAGCTTGAGGCACATGTAGACCATAGTAATCTAGTCTGTAAATAAAACCCTATAAGAATGGGTGCAAGTCAAGAAAACTTTACTCATCTTTGAATCCGGGGCTATACGCCAACGAGATAGTTCTTCAATTGGAATGACCACTTTTACGTTTCTGTTGCTCTTTTCTTCAGGAGCCTTTTGTATTGAGTAGATCATGGAGTCATCTGTTACCATTTCCGTTTCTGTTACCGCATTAAAATTTTGTTTTACAATCATGCTAGGTAAAAAAAAATTCATAATTTAATATATAAAAATATCTAAAATCAAATGAAAAAACAAATATTTAAGGTCATTGTAAAAAGAATATTTAAAACTGGATAAAAAAGAATATTCAAAACATAATAAAAGTAAACATTTAAAATTATTATAAAAGAACATCTAAAACCTAGCTAAAAGACATCCTAAATCTGAACACAATAACTCTTTTAATTATGGTAACAAAAAAAAGATCACTTTTGGATGTTTGTTATACTTAGATTTCAAATTTTTAAATTTTTGAGGTTTTGAGAATTTTTTTTCGGAATGTACAATAAAAAATAAATAATAGCAAACTACTAAAAAAGAATGCATCATTCAGATGTTTCTTATTCTGCATTTTAGATGTTTGAATTTTAGAGGTTTTTATGTTTTTCGGCAACTGTACCTTAAAAAGTAAACAAAAACAAACAATACTTCTAAATTTTGGATATTTAAATTTTAAAGGTTTTGGTTGTTTTTTTTCTATGATTTTAGATTTTTCGTTTTGTTAGATTTTTAATGTTCTTTTCAACGATATTAGATGTTTTTTTTTTTTTGGTTAAATTTTAGCTTTTTTTCTATAATTTTGGATGTTTTTCTGTTAAGTTTTAGATATTTTTTTCAATAATTTTAATTTTTTTTTGTTCAGCACTTTATTATAAAACTAGCTAATTTTTTAAAATGTTGGCCGAAAAGAATGTTGATTATCTAGACTTCTTTTGTTTAATAAGAGAATTTATGTGGTTTTTCTGTGGTGTGTCGGGATGCTTGAGGTATGTCCAAATTAAAGATCCAAAGCATTTGAACTAGATTAAAGATGTGTGATACTTCCCTAACTTCTTGTGCTTTTATATGTGCCCCTTCGGCAACTGGATCATTATGACATATTTCTCTTTCTTGAAGCATAGATTAGTGCGTGTTGGGTGTAGATTTGAAATTTTTAGTTATATTTTAATGAACTTAAGCTTGACCATGATTTGATTCATGGCTTGAATACTTTTAGATACTGGCTACCCATAATATCTCGTTCGAGGAGTCGTTGGCTACCCATAATCTCACGTTCGAGGAATCATTGAAGAGTTTCATTTTGTCAAACCAATTATAGAAGATTTCATATTTTAACTTTCATATTTCATCTTAGTTTATTGTGGGTACGTCACATTCATATAGCAATAAAGTGGTTTATAGTTTATCCGACTTCCATTTCTGACAAGGATAGTTCCTTTCATTCTAGTTGAGCATGACATATATAATAGGCAAATCTTTCCATTTTTATACTTTCTAATTGATATGAAATTTTTATTTGAAACATTTTTAAAATTCTTTGGTCTATGATACTGGAGAATTGATTACTCTTCGTACGGCAATTGCATGTTTTATTATTTTAACAATTTACTATTGAAATTGAGAACAATTAAAAATTACATATAGATTGAATATTAATGTCATCTACTGATGATAATGTAATCTTATTGTGACCTGCAATATATAAATCACACTTCAATTAATAACACTTATTTCTAATTGTAACTTAGCTTGGCGCTCTAACTTCATCTCATATAATGACACCTGCAAAAAAATAACGAATATTAATCATTGTTTCAATGGCACACTGTATAAGCCAGCCAGTTTTGGATTTATGCGAGGATGGTGATGCTGAATGAGACACACTTCTAACAACTTATCATCAAATTCAAAATAAAATTATTTTTAAAAATTGTATATAAAATTACACATATAATTTACGAAAAATTGTCAAGAAGAAAATGGTAGAGAGAAAGAAGTAGTACATGGTTCAAAGTTTGTAGTACACTTCTCTGGTAGCTGCGAGGCCATGTTACGGTCAACACCTGAAATTGGAGGACCATTGACAAGAACACACAAGCATGGTTGGCCAAGAGCTCTAAGGGCATTGCAGCACGACTCGCTTGGTGGAATTGGGCTGAACGGAGCAACTGCTGCCCTGCAAGGAATCAGCTGCACAAGCGCCGAGAAGAATGTGCTTGTGCATGAAGTGCTATCCACTTGTGCCACTACTACCAATGCTACCATGAAAACAAGAAACCATACCAGCGAAAAAGCTCTATAACTGAAAAGCTTCATCTTTGAATTATTTTGTCTTCTAATATAATTAATTCGCTATCGAAAGAGGAACCACTCACTTATTGTATTTATAGAGTTGTTTTTAGTCATGCACCGTAGCTGTTCTAACAGAGAAAGTTATCATGCTACTCATGCTCATTATATGGCAGAGATCGAGAGAGAGAACAGCATCAATGCAATTGGTGTTTATTGATTGCAGTTAGAAGATTCAGATGACATGATTTCTCCCATGGCAAAGTTGTTCGCATTTAATTTTGGGAACATTATGCTCAAGGTATATATGGATTAAGTATATATAACAAATTTGTGATGCCACTTACAAAATGGGGATATAGTGCCAATTAGATCTATTATTTTAAATTTATGCTTGGTTACCATAGTCTTTCAATACAGTAGTTGAATGCATAATTGTGAGAAAATGGGCAATACCCTAGTGTAAATTAAGAGACTTATTTGGTATTTTATATTCGGATTATTTTGGAAAGATATTGATATATATTTTAGAATTAAAAAAAAATAGGAATAAAGAATTTATTCAAAAATAGTATATAACCAAGAAGGCCAATTATAGTGTACAGGTGCAATTGATAAAGAGACACTTTCTAAACCAAAACTAATGACACATGATTGTGTGGTGACTTCAGAGTGATGCATGCTGTTTTTTTTAAAGCGCTAATTAATAAGACAGAGATATATTTTAGACAGAAGTACAGAACCCAATCTAAATATATTAGGGAAGGAAGTTATAGAGAGATTCTTCAAGGTAGTGTTTGTTTTTGGGTAATGAGACAGAGACCGAGAGACTGAGACTCAATATTGTGTTTGTTAGTTTAAAGATTGGTACTAAAATTTCTGTGTTTGTCTCCAAAATTTCAGTATTTCAGTACCTCCAAAAAATAGGGACACATGAGACTGAAATTTTTAGAGATGGAGACTGAAACTTTAATAACATTTTATATCTAAAATACTTTCATTTCAATTAATTAATTCCAATTTTACCCTTTGTGCAAATTAAATTAGAGTTTCATTCTTATTTCAATTCCTGTCTCCTATTTTGCACCAAATAGAATACTGAGATTTGTTTCAATCCTTGTCTCTTAGTCTCTGTCTCTCGGTCTCAGTCTTTCTGTCTCTGTCTCTCCACCAAACGCTATCCAATGGTTCAAAGTAGGGGTGATCAAATCTAAACCGATCCAAATTAAATCGTTCATCCAATTCAATCCAAACCAAAAACTGATTAAAAACGCACTAATTCGGATTTGATTGAATTCTATTTTTTGCAAACCGCTGGATTGGATCGGATTTCGGATCTACTTTTCATAACCGATTCAATCCAATCCAAACCACACAATGTGTTATGATATTATTATTTTATTATTATATTTACAATTATACTTATAACATGTTCAATTTGTTATACACTTTTCTATTATTCATGTATTATTATTATTTAATAAATATTTTATGTTCAAAATATTATTTATTTATTTATTTTAACTAACCTATAATTTTATTTCTATTGTTATGTTATCGTTGGCTTTTTAAATATTGTTAAGACTTGTTATGTCATTGTTGATTATTTAAAATTTGATGTTGAGACTTGTTATATACATTTAATTTTTTTATTTAAAAAACCGCGAATTCAAACCGATCCAAACCGCTTGTAATCGGATCGGATCGGATCGGATTTTCAAAAAAAATTCATCCAATCCAAACCGCACCGCACATAAATTAAGCGTTCGGATCGAATGACTTTTTCTCTTAAAACCAAACCAAACCGCATCACGAACACCCCTAGTCACGGATCCAGAAAATTTTGATAGTGAAAGTAAAATATATAATAATAATAATAATAATAATAATAATAATAATAATAATTTGGATTTAACTAATATGTGTCCTAAAAACACATGACAAAATTTGTATTAGTGGAAGCCTTTAAATTTTTTTATTTGATAACGATAAAATAAATACATTAAAAACTTATATTTTTGTATCTTTAATAAAAAATATTTTCAATTTATAATTTTAATATGTACTTTTAGGACACAAGATAAATAAACTCTAATAATTTTTATAATAAAAATATTATATTACATAAAAATTAGGTATAAAATTGTTCATAAACCATTATGTATTTGTGTATAAATATATTTATTGTTTAATTCATTTTCAATATTTATTTTATATTTCAATATGTATTCTATACTGATAGTTACTTTTTATGTACATATAGTATAATTATTGTTATAATTATATTTTATTATTGTAAAATATGATTAGTCTTCAAAGTATATAATTTACAAATTAAAATACTAAATAATAATTTAACTAATAATATATAATTTATAATTCTATTTTTTCAGTTTCATATTTTTAAAAAAATTGAGTAATTCTTTTTTTTAATAATACAATTGAAATATCTATATATATATATATATATATATATATATATATATATATATATATATTATATCACTAAACAATTATTTACAAATTTACTTTTCATACAATCAAAAGCCAACTCTCAATCATATTCATAGTTAAAAAAATTCTTTCAATTAATATAATTGTTACAGAAAAAACTAAAACTAATTTTTAAAAAAGATAAATAATATCTTTTGAGTTTATTTTTAAGAAAGAACACTAATCTTATTTAAATTAAAAATTTTAATCATTCTAATAAATATTTAATATAAAATTCTTAAATTGATTATTAAGTATCAAAAATAATATAAAAAAATTATTGTGGGATCAAATTCAATAATTTAATAAAGACAAATAAATATTATAAATTTATCCGTACTTGTTTAATTATTTTTTATATTTTAAAATAAAATATATTGTTTTTTAATAAAAATATAGTTTTATTTAAGTTAAGAAAATAAATTGGCTTTTATTACTTCATGACCTTTATAGCAAGAATACAAAAGCCAATAAAGCTTTAGAGAAATGTTGGTGAATAAACAAATTATTTTTGTAATTAAATTCAATTAAGTCCTTTTTTTTATGTGGTTCTTTCTTTTTCTCTTTTTTTTTAACTAATTTTTTTATTGTTAATCGTTAAATTATTTGATCAACTCAATTAATTGAAGTTAATTACTAAAATATTTTAATCATATAATATCATCGAAAATTTTATTATGATATAATTTAAGATTTATTTCAAAATTCTAAATTACAAACAATCGCTATATTTTGTTAAAGAAAAATAAAATTTTATTATGATCCTTAATGAGTTAATTTTTCATTCGAATTTTTGTTCTAAAATAGTAAATAATAGATATAAAAAATATATTTTATAAATAAAAAGAATAAAAATGGAATTAAACTATCTCTTGAAAAAAATATTTCCTAAATTTGTTATATCATTCTATTTTATTTATTTTAAAATTAATGTTTTATTTTTTATAATAGTTTGGTGACATTTAAATTATAAAATATAAACTTATAACTATTTTTTTTTTATGCCAGGTTGAATTTTGTTCTTAAAATTCTATTTTTTTTTAAATGATATTGTTTATGCCACAAATTTCATATAATAAACAATTTATATTTTTGTCAAATATAACTTCTCCGCATATATATGCACATAGTTATTATGCCATGTATTACCTTTTTTTTTAATCTAAAATCTAATGATGATAATAATAATAATAATAATAATAATAATAATAATAATAATAATAATAATAATAATAATAATAATAATAATAAATTTTTTTCTTATGAATTAGCATCCTCTTCAGTTATCATTTGAACCAGGGGTATTCGCAGTGCTGTTTGGATCGGTCTTGAGTTAAAAATTCATCCGATTCGAACACTAATTTTAGTTGCAGTGTGGTTTGGGTTGGATTTTTTTTTTTAAAAAATCCGATCCGATCCGATCCAATTTCAATCGGTTTGGATTGGATTGGATTTGCGGTTTTATAAATTAAAAAAATGAAATACATATAATAAGTCTCAACATCAAATTTTAAATAATTAATAGTGACATAACAATATCTTAAAAAGCCATCAATAACATAATAATAAAAATAAAATTATAGGTTAGTTAAAATAAATAAATAAATAACATTTTGAATATAAAATATTTATTAAATAATAATAATACATGAATAATATAAAAATATATAAAAAATTTAACATTTATAAGTATAATTGTAAATATAATAATAAAATAATAATATTATAGCATATTATGCGATTTGGATTGGATTGGATCGGTTATGAAAATTAAATCCGATCCAGCGGTTTGAAAAAAATAGAATCCAATTAAATCCGAATTAGTACGGTTTTAATCAATTTTCGATTTAGATTGGATTGGATGAGCGTTTTAATTTGAATCGGTTTAGATTTGAACACTCTAGTCACCACCAACTAATTATGCTCAAAATGGTGTCCGAATTTGATTATTTAGAGTCATTTCAATCCTGCCATAATATAAAATGCTAACTCAATTTATATAACACTACTTTTTTTCTTTTTTCTATTTATGCAAATTCATCTCTTCCGTCAATATAAAACCCTAACATCCAATTTAAAGAACATGAATTTGCATGAACATAATAAATAAAGGAAAGGAGAACATGAAGGCGAATATGGTATTGTAAATTGGGGGTTACTGGAAGATGAATTTAAATGAGTTTAAATCACTAAAGAGACCAATTTAATTACTTATAAAGATAACATATTAATTTGATTTGTGTTGAAATTTCAGAGACTATTTTAGATATTATTTTATTTTGGTTATGAATTTTTTTTGTCACATGGATTAAATAATTTTTAATTTTTTTTTGACATTAAACAATTTCAATGTTAGGTTATATAGTATACCTACTCACACACACTACTATTATTAACATGGGTTTTATATTTTTCACTGAGGATTCGAACTTGGGTGCAGTTCCCAGCAAGGCAGGTGATGCTGCCATTGATCCAAAGTCTCGATTCCACGATTCCCAATTCTAAATATCACAACACATCCACACTACACACTCACCGACTATGAATTTTTTTTTGGTTTGCACTAGGGTATCTATCAGTCTGAAAGCCCAATGACTAATCCCTCGGATACTGCAGAGACAAAATAGACGACTCTCCCAAACAAACAAGCTCTATTCCCATAATATCGAACTCAGAAGAAATGATTAAGAGACACAGACTCTAGTCCATCTGTGCCAACTTGTGTTGTTGACTATGAATTTCTTTTGGACTGGATAGTTTGGGCAACCTGAAAGAAAGCATAATAGAGAATGGCCACATGGCCCAAGGCCAAGCCCAAACAGATATGGGTTACAAATGATTGGAGAGTTCATGATTATTACATTTACCCCCTTTTCGCGCATAGTAGTGTCTGTCTGTCTGTCATATCTATTTCTCGGACAGCCGCCTCTCAGCCACTGCTTCTGTACACCTCTGGACTCCAAAATTTCAACCTCAACTCAACCTCTTCTCTGACAGCAATACCTTCAAAATTAAAAATTAAAACAACCTTTTCTTCTTCTTCTTCTTGATGTTTCTCCTCCTTATCTAATCCAATCCTCACCTGCAATTGCTTCAAGCTTTGGTAATATAGCTTTACAATTTGTGCTCTTTAAGAATTTTAGAGGCAATGAAATCTTCAACTGTTCTTTCTTGAAAAAGGTTTGATAACTTCGTGTATGTTTTTGTGGGACTCAGCAATCATGAGAGTGCGCCATGTTTCAGTTTTGTTCATTTCAGTTTCTTTTACTGAGTCCATGCCCCAACTTTTTTTGATTTTATATTTGGGCCCTTGAGCTCAAGGTTGACTTGTTGAATTGTGTGATAGATGCTGGCATTGGTTGAATTTCACTATGTTTCTTTCTTTATTATTTCATTGAAGCTTTGAATGGTGTATATAGGACTCTTCATGAACTTTAGAAATGGTGCTCGAGAAGCCTTGAATGTTTTGATTTTCGAGCTGGGTCATGGTTATTTACATGTTTATGTGCCAAGCATCACCCTGCATGTGCTTTACTCTACTGGTTCTTGGTTTAGTGACAAGGTCGTTTAGATTTTGTTACAGGGAGAAAAAAATGGCTGGAAAATCGAACAAGACAAGGGGCAGGAAAGGGTCGCATAATGCTTCCAGTTCTTCCAATCATGCTGAACCGTCGGCCCAATCTGATGTTCCTGCAAAGCATAATGTGGAAGGTCCATCAGAATCTGCAAAAGCTGATGCTGCTGAAGTTCCTGCTGCCAGTGATTCAACTAATGCCAATCCTGAGGTGAAGGAGAATGATGCAGAAAATGATGGAAGCGAACTAAAGCAAGGTGAACCTAGTTAAAGATGTACTTTTGAAATGTTTCGTATTAAAGACTGCAAACTCATTTGTGGAGGCTTATATGGTAAGGTATTGAAGGGTAGGAGGCGCCAAAAAGTGCGCGCAGCGCTAAGCTGTTAACATTAGCAAAAGGAAACAGTAATCAATGTGACTATTTTGTAGCTACTTTCCTTATAATTTAGTTAATCAAGCATATGAATAACTGGAAAATGTTAAATTCCGGTGTTTGATCTGCAAAACCGTAAGATGCTTGCTGATTAAAGACATGAGGATCATAAAATAAAATTTCCCCCCATTTTAGCATCAAGATAGCTGGGCCCTTTTACCTCCATATAATGCTTTACTCACAATTTTACTACCAAAAATATTTCCAAGCATAACCTGAGTATTCCAAAATACATGCGGCGTCATTTTCGTTTATATGGTTGGTATTTAATTACAAAACGAAATAGATATACCTTAACATTTTATGTGGTATGTTTCTTCCTTCAACTACAGCTCATGTTTGTCAATAGCGGCATAGTATAGCGTAGTGGCCAAGACTCACTCTTTCCTCACTATTTTTGTTGTGAGAGCTACCATAGTAGCCCCTTTCCCACAAACTAAATAAGGTTCTAAAATTCATCCTGACAATGCATTTTATGTACTTTTGGGTATATCCTGCACTTTTTTCTTATTCTCTTCAATCACTCCCCTGGTACTATTTCTCTCGCTAGCTATTGTTTAGAATTTAAGGCCAAATTATCTGGCTTTTACAAACTTTCTTCTTGTGTTCATATAATTATATTAGACAAGACACGTTTGCAATGTCTATGTGAATCCTAGAGTTTGTTTTCCCAGTTATTTGGTGATTACTTTATTTCTAATATTTTGTGTTTTACATGATTTGAAACATTTTCTGTAGTTAGTTTTTGGTGATCACTTCATAACTAATATCCTTCTGACTTGATAGTGCAGGTGATCTTCACCTTTACCCTGTTACAGTCAAAGCACAAACTGGAGAGAAGCTTGAGCTTCAGGTGAGTTGACTTCATCAATAAGCTATTATTTGTTATTATGTCTTACTGAGTGCAAGAGATGTGTTGTTTGTACTCATTTTGTCCAGTACATTGAGCTAGCACACACCTCTTGCTATTGTATGTGGTGTGTTGGGTCCAATGAGTTGGGTTTGACACCTGATCTAATGGTAGATGAGTGTCTGTCGGCTTATTATACAAGACAAAATGAGTTCACAAAACATTTATCTTGTTCGAGATCTAATCTAATTATCTCAATTGGTTCTTATCAGTATAAAAGTTGTTTGAGTCTGCTTTTGGATCATTTAACTTTTTAAATTATTTATTGTATGAAGTTTACAGCTTTGCAATTCTATCTTTTTATTTTTTTTTATATGGTGCAATTCTATTTTATTATAACCATAACAGGTTTCGTCTAAGTAGTTCGATTGATTTACAGTTGAATCCAGGTGATTCTGTTATGGATATTAGACAGTTCCTTCTTGATGCTTCAGAAACATGTTTTATTACATGCTATGACTTGCTGCTTCACACAAAGGACGGGTCCACCCACCACCTCGAAGATTATAACGAAATTTCTGAGGTAGCTGATATTACCACTGGAGATTGCACCTTGGAAATGGTTCCTGGTATATCAACAAACTTCCGCTCTTGGAGCAATTATATACTTAGACTTAATTGCATTGCACTATAACACTTTGTCTTTGCAGCGATATATGATGATAGATCTATAAGGGCTCATGTTCACCGAACTAGAGAGCTGCTTTCGCTTTCTAATGTCCATGCTTCACTATCCACATCACTTACCCTACAGAATGATATAGCACAAAATAAAGTTGCAAATTCAGGAGGTAAGACAGTTCTCTTGCCCTTTGTAATATTTGGTATATTAGTTTGTATATTTTGTGTCCTATTCAGTTAACACTGTTTTGCATCTTCATATGTATCTAGATACTTCGAAACCTGAGGTTCCTGAGCTTGATGGACTTGGTTATATGGAGGATGTCTCTGGTTCATTGGGGAATTTGTTATCATCCCCTTTGAAAGATATTAAATGCGTAGAGAGCATAGTATTTTCATCCTTTAACCCCCCTCCGAGCTATAGAAGGTACCTTGAGAAACATCCTCCTCATTAATATCATTTCATAGGCTTTTTCATCAACAAAATATCATTTCATTTCCTCATTTTTTTATGGTGGAGTCTATGGTGCCTATGATTATGGTAGCAATGGTGAATTGGTGTTAATATGAACTTGCACTTTTTTATATTTTGGTAGCATTTTTTTTTATTTTTTAAAATAAAATGCGTTGTTAAATTGTAAAAAAGCGTTATTTTAATTTTAGCGACACTTTTAAGACACCATTGCCACTATAGCATAGGCACCATAGCATGCACCTTATTTTATATGCTTTTTAAAATGGCTGTTTTGCTATGCGCAGGCTTGTCGGAGATTTGATTTATTTAGATGTGGTAACTCTCGAGGGTAATAAATTTTGTATTACTGGGAGTACAAAACTTTTCTATGTCAATTCAAGCTCAGCAAACTCTCTTGATCCAAGGCCAAGTAAGGCCACTTTTGAAGCAACTACTCTTGTCGTACTCTTACAGAAGATTAGTTCCAAGTTCAAGAAAGGTAGTAAAGTGTACTTAAAGTTTCTCTAATTTGTTTTGGCAAGCTAAACTGATGACCATTTTATTTTTATTTTTTTTAAAGCTTTCCGGGAAATATTGGACGGTAGAGCTGCTGCCCATCCTTTTGAAAATGTGCAATCTTTGTTGCCGCCTAATTCGTGGCTTGGGCCATATCCCGTTCCTGGTAAGCGCTTGCTCTAGCTGTTTATTTTATCAGTGTTATCTTTTCAATTCTTTCTATGGTTGTAATAGTCGTCCCTCTTCTTTAGTGATAGTTGATATATTCTCCCCCATCTGTTGGTTTGGAGAGAAAATTGTTAAGTGAAGAGTCTTTATTTTATCACATCTAAAACTTGGTCCTGTTGGCTAGTTGGTTTTCATGCATTTTGAGATGCAAGCAAGGTCTTTAGCAAGTTGTGGGATATAATATCCCTTGATATTTTTCTCTATGAATGTATGGACATTTTTTGATATGCTATGAAGACCAAGAATAAGTGCCCGTGGAAATTTTGAAGACTTGGAATCTATGATGCTGTTATTATGGTACCTAACTACCTATGGTGGCTATTACTTGAAAAAGTGTAGCAAAAATTATAAGACATAACATGACGATATCATCTAGTAGGCTTCAAAAGCTTAAAGAAGAAATTATCAAGTTATCTCAAATAATTAATCAAAAAATGATGATTTTACCTAGTGTTAGTTCTAATGACATAGAATTTTTAAAATCAATACAAAATGATTTTATACAATATGTTTTATTTAATGAACTCAAAACCCTTAAAGAAACTATTTTTCTTGTGGAACTTAAAAAGATTGTCATCATAATAGTAATTTCTATATTGTAACCATACACATGATTCTCAACTAAATACCATAGTTTGTTTTTTTAAAGAAATATTAATGCATACATGTTATAAAAAGGATAAAGAAAAATTAGAAGAAAATTTTAATCATTAACTAATGAAATTGAGCAGTTATTTAAAAATTATTGTTCTGAAATTTTGGAAGCAGAACCAAATAATGAATTTTGAAAAAAGAAAAAGAAAGAACAAATATAAAAAAAAGTGTGACCAAATTCAAAAGTGTTGCATATACGTAAAAGAGAAATGCTCGAAGGCTATCAGAATTTATTGTTTTTGGCCATTACTTTTAGCCATCAACTCAATTCTTTTAGTCTAGTAATTCAACAACATACTTTTAGCCCACACTTTTAAACATTGATGACTAACTGGTGGCAAAAAACAATAAATTCTGATGGCCCTCTAGCCTTTCTCAACTTAAAATAGTAAAGAAGTGTGATCTTTGGCACCATAGGCACCATATTACTAGGCATCATAGAAGCCACTTTTTATTGGATCAAACTCTTCTAAAGTGAGGAGATTAGTATAGTGGGAAGTGAGGAGTTAATCATTCTTAAATTAAGATAGTGAAACTCACATATGATAGAAGTTACAAATCCAATGGTGACTCTTCACTTTATATTTTACCAATTTTCTCACTTTAGAGATCTTTGTTTGTCCCTTGTTATGAATTTAATTTTGATGCACGAAGTAATGTTACCAGTGAATCCAATTATGTAATACCATGTAAGAAAAAATAACTATCGCATAAATAGTCATCCAAGAAAACGGATGTGATTGGACGACTCTTTTATTATATCAGGTTTTGCTAATGGGTGCCCTGGCCGCTCTATATGGAAGCCAAAAAGGAAAAAGAAAATGAAGTTATTGATGCATTCAAAACATAAATAAAACTTTTACTTCTTTTTCTAAAATAACAAAACTTCCACTTTGAGCCTTTAAATAATGTTGTTACTTGTTAGCGCATTCATTCGAAAACCGTTATTATTTTTCTCAATACGACGCAACTGCTTTACAGTACATACTTCAGTAGTCTGACACATAGATCTTTGCAACATTTCAGTCATTAAATTAAATCGGAACAGCAAAAGGAATCAATTTTTTATCCTATTCTGGTAGCCTCTGATGGTCAATCTCTGTAACTCATTATGGATTCGAAACTTAAGTGATAATGAAGGATGATTGAGAAAATCAGCATGCTTTGAGTTATTGTAATAATAATTGATGCTAATTGTGTTTCTGTATATAAGTTGGATTAATCTTCAGAATGACAGGAACTTATTAAGCTTATTTGCATCTTGAGCGATACCTCTTTTCTTCTCTTCTAGAAATTTATGGAACATATCTTAATGTATTTTCTTTTTATTTCCTTTTGTTTAGACATCTCTTGTAGTATTGACTCAGGTGTGAATAAAAATTCTGATGCCGGCTTGATATATTTGCAATGTCATTTTCTTTGCTTTCAGATCACAGACGTGACGCGGCTAGAGCTGAGAATGCCTTGACTCTTTTGTATGGCAGTGAGCCAATTGGTATGCAAAGAGACTGGAATGAGGAATTGCAATCTTGTAGAGAATTTCCTCATACAACTCCACAGGAGAGGTACCATTATTTTCAAATTCATAAATTGAAACCTTTGGAGTTCTGCATGTTTTATATTGAGAATGACATAATCATCCGTTATCCTTGTTTCTTGGATGATTTTCCCATTACTGCAGGATATTACGGGATCGGGCACTTTATAAAGTGACATCAGACTTTGTTGATGCAGCCATCAATGGTGCTGTTGGAGTGATCAGTGGCTGCATTCCCCCAATAAACCCAACCGATCCAGAATGCTTTCACATGTTAGTGTTCTATAACTGTTCTGAAGCTTGAGCTATTTGCTACATATATACTTCATTTCCTTAGCATCTTGGTTTCTCCTGCATTGTCCAGAACCTTGGTGTTGTAGTTTGTATGACTTTTTATTATCTCTCATGTTGCACCTTTCTCCACAGAATAGGTTGCTTTGTACCTGGAACTTGGAAAATATTCAGCTAATTAATGTTATTTTATTAATAGGTATGTGCACAACAACATATTCTTCAGTTTTGCTGTTGATGCTGACCTTGAGAAGCTGTCAAAGAAACATGTAGATGCTAGTTTGAAAGCATGTGGCACTGTGCAAAGTTCTGATAAATCGTCTTATAATCCACCTCTTGGAGAAAGTCGTCAGGTTCCCAATGGGGGGAAAGATGATGGTTCAGTTTCAGAAGAACTTGTTAATGGCACAGAAATCACTGCCGATGGTTCAACTGAAACTCAGTTGGCTGAGAGCGAACAGGCAACATATGCTTCTGCAAACAATGATTTGAAAGGGACCAAAGCCTACCAGGAAGCTGATGTCGCTGGGCTGTATAATCTTGCTATGGCTATAATTGACTACAGGGGCCATAGAGTGGTTGCTCAGGTGTGTAGTCAAGCACAAACTGGCCTATTGATAACTTTATCCGTTCTTTGAAATTATGATGAATTGTCAGAGGTTATAAGCATGACAAGACATCAATTTATATTGAATATATGGATATATGAATTTATGTTCAGTTTCTTCCGTATTTTTTTTGAAGTCCCCATGCTCCATTGCATCAGTGACGTCTTGTTACCTGTTGCAGCATAGATGTTTGTAACATCTCAATATGACTGCTATTAGTATTGAGAAACCAATATGAAGGCTAGAATACTTTTAAGCTGAATCTAGGTGAACTAGTGGATTGGTTTACAAAGAATAACTTGATAAATGTTTTTGGAGTTCCTGATATAATCTATATGCTTCACTTTCTCAAATAATACTGTTTTATTTTCTTAAAAGAATGGCCAATACACACGTAATTAAGTAAACTCGTTAAATTGTTAAACTTTTCCACAGAGATATTTGATGGATTTTGGACTTGAAGTCAGCTTCTTCGTCCTTATAATTTAAAATAGATAAATCATTGTTCATAATTTAAATTGTGTTGTGATTGTGAAATTATATATTGTGCTGCAGAGTGTTTTACCTGGCATTCTTCAAGGGGACAAGTCAGACTCTCTCTTGTATGGCTCTGTTGATAATGGAAAGAAAATTTGCTGGAATGAAGAATTTCATTCTAAGGTAAGGAAGGTGGAACTTTAATTAACGAGGCTGTCAACTTTAAGTTTTAAGCGTTACTGTCTAGAACTATGTGAGGGACCATGCCTCCTACTCCGGGGTAATACCCATTGTAAGAATATTTGTTCAAGCCGAAAAGAACAGCTTTAACTTGTATTATACTATACTCTTATCTATAAATTGTAACCATATACTCTTTTTCCTTCTGTTCCACCTCTTGTAACTTAGCTTTTCTTATATTAGGTTGCAGATGCAGCCAAACGCCTTCATTTGAAGGAACATTCGGTCCTTGATGGATCTGGAAATGCTTTCAAATTAGCTGCACCTGTGGAATGCAAGGGAATTGTTGGTGGCGATGACCGGTAGTTGCTCGAGTTATTGTTATTTTACATTCTGTACACTGTTGATGACCTCCTTTCTGCGTAATTGTGTATGCATTATAGTATAGGGGTGCTTTCATACCACACTGAAGATTTTGGTTTGAATATTGTGGATATATTTATTTGAATATGAGATTTATTGTTTAAAAGTGTTATTGAATTTTGACATTAAATTATTGATTATAGTGTTCTAGTTTAATTGATCACATGTTCACAACTCGCATTTGTGTTATCTATTGTCTATTGCACAACATTCTTGCACTGATTCTGATCTCATTTTGTAAATTCTGTAACCAAATCAGGCATTATCTTCTTGATTTGTTGAGGGTGACTCCTCGGGATGCAAACTATACTGGACCTGGTTCTCGATTTTGTATCTTGAGACCAGAATTAATTACTGCCTATTGCCAGGTAAGCGGAATATTCTGACAACACTTCAGGATTTGTTATGAATACACAGTTTGACAGAACTCTGTGTCAATAGGCCCAAGCAGTGGAGACATCAAAATCTAAGGAGACAACTTCTCAAGAGGCTTCTAATGTGGCTGCAGATTCTGAAAATGCTGCTGAAGCTGACAAAGCGGTAAATATTGTACTGTAAATAATCATCCTTAACTTGGTGGGTTTTTTTCCTATGTTTTTTTTGGTTTTCTTTTAAAAATCATTTTGTTTGTTTCTTCATCCCTTCCTGCTTTTAGGGAAATATTGGCTCTTCTTTTTTGTATTCTTTAATTGTCTGATATGCAATGTATTTTGTTTTTATGGTATCTTATCCATTATGACCTTGTGAATTAATCATTTTCAACTATTTTGAAAAGAAGCCACTTGTTTCAACTTCATCTAGTGAGCATATCATTTTTGTGATTTCTGCACTTGTTTGAACACTACTGCATGGTGGCCTACAGTTTTTATTTTTAGCTTCTGTGGAACTAAAGTATAATTAAGATACATGGCAACTTGAGTATTTAATTGATAATTGAATTATGTTTCCAGCAGAAAGGCTTAATGTTGGAATGGAAAACCATAAGCATTGATTTGATGCTTCTTGTTTACTTCATTTTCATTTTTAATAAATAATGGTTATCTTGACAATATGATCCCTTTGACCTTGCATTTGTAGAAAACTGGTCATGTTTTATATACTTGATTGGTTGACCAGTTGAACATTCTGAAACATTGGTGGTAACAATATCCTGTTATTGCAACTCAGTATCATGTCAAATGATTTCATTAGTATCATTTGTGGGGATTAATGATATTTTCATGCTGATTATGCTCCTCCAATAAAGCATGTATCAACTGTGGTTATTTGCTTTGATTGTTTCTGCAGGACATTACAAAGGAAGAGAAAACAGTGACTAAGGAAGAGAAAACGGGGGATGCCAAAGAGCTTGTTTCGGCATCTGATGAGGCTTCAGATTGTCGTGAGGAAATTGTTTTTAATCCTAACGTTTTCACTGAATTCAAATTGGCTGGGGAACCCGAGGTCTTTTTTCAAATCTCCTCTTGTTTATCTGTTCCCATTTATCTCCATGTAGCCTGGATGTTCTTTCCATTTGAGAATTTTATTGATATCCTGGAGCATTTATTTTATTTATGTGTATTTGTTCGTATTCTTCAGGAAATAGCAGCTGATGAGGATAATGTGAGGAAAGTTAGTCTATATCTTACTGATGTTGTGCTTCCTAAGTTTGTACAAGATCTATGCACACTTGAAGTTTCACCTATGGATGGCCAGACATTAACCGAAGCACTCCATGCTCATGGAATTAATGTTCGCTATATTGGCAAAGTAAGCTTGGTCAATATTGCTCTAAAAGTTTAGTTGATCCAATGGATCAAGTGCCATTTCTTTTTGGTGGTTTTCCTGATAGATGTTTAATTTGTCATTTAATAATTCATGTTACTTTTTACCGTGAAAGGTGGCTGGAGGTACTAAACATCTGCCTCATCTATGGGATCTTTGTAATAATGAAATTGTTGTGAGATCTGCAAAGCATGTTATCAAGGTAAAAGAACAATTTTGAGCTTCAGCATTTTGGTACCTGTGTTTTTCTACTTTCGGTTTTGATTTTAATAATTCGGGAACAGTCATTGATCTTGTAATTCATGTTTGAACTGAACAGTCTGATTTTGAATTAGAACCGGGGGGGTCTCCACTATATCTAGATGTACTATGAATTTGTATAGGTTGTGACTGCTTCATAGCTAGGGTTGCCAAAAATTATTCATAGTTCCAAATTGCTTCCTAATTTAACACAATTTGAGTCAGAAAATGTTAGGGACTGTTTGGTTTCATTATTTTCTATTTTCATTCAGTCAAATGAGTCATTTTCCTGAATGAAGAGAAACTAGTCTAGAAATATACTAATGATCTACAGAAAGGTAAAAATATACTTGGATAGATGTGGAAGAAAACAATATTATAAAGAATGTTTTCTGAATGTTAAGTTTCAAAAATTCGGATTTGATGTATTCAGTGTTTCTTTTGAAATATTCCGGAGCGGATGTAATGGTTTGTTGGTAAATGTCATGAAACACGAATTAATTCACTTTTTTCTTTGCAAGGCTCCTGTATTCGTTTACTCATACATTAGCTCATTCATTTTCTTTTCCCAAAAAATTCAATACTGCTTGCTCTGACTCTCCAATATAATAAGAGAATTAAATTTGTTTGCTGCAAGGTTTAAACGCAGCCTAATGTGCTTACAACTAGTGCGCTTTGCAGTTGTGGCACACACAATTACGATTCAACTACTGCATCTTGAAAATTGAAACCAAATATCTTTTCACTTTTTTCTATATCTGAACAGAATATATTTTTATAGAACATTTTCTAAAATCTGAAAATATGAAATTGAAAATAAGTGGCTAAAAGTAGTAAATGTTTTTCATAAACCAATTGCACCCTTATTTGTTCTACTACTACTTGTTAGATGTCAGGGTTGGCCTGTCCTAAGTTATATCATTTTTCTTACAAGGGTCTGCAGATGGCCCTTGATTTTGTTTCATGAATTCCAGTCCACGAGAAATGTGATAGACTTTTTTTGATACTAATATGTAATATGTTGGTCATATTGCTCGCATTAAGCCGTATTTTAGAAATCACTTCACCTAATTCAGATTCACTGATAATTAAATGATATTAAACATTTTGCTTCTGAGATTTCATGACTTTTTCATTTCTTCTAATCATGTACTAATCGCAGGAATTGTTGAGAGAAACAGAGGATCATGATCTTGCATTGGCTGTATCTCATTTCTTGAACTGCCTATTTGGAAATTGTCAAGCATCCGGTGGAAAAGTTACTCCTAATGGTGCACAATCCAAAACTCCCAAGAAGGCAAGTCCAGAATGGTTCACTTTTTAAGATAACTGGAGCTAAACTTTCCTAATTTGCTGTTCTTTGAGCCATGATTACCTTAATTAATTTGTGAACTCTGCTTTTGTCTTCATATGATGTACAAATCACTGTAAATTCCTGTCAAATCTTATACACTACAAAGTTTTTGGTGGATTAATTTCTAACTCTTACTTTTATATTTACAGGAACATGCTGGGCATCGATCTACAGGAAAGAAAGGGCAAGCACGATGGAAAGGCAGGACATCTTTGAGGAAGAGTCAACCTTTATACATGAATATGAGCTCTGAAGCCTTATGGTCAGAAATTCGAGAATTTGCAATGGTCAAATATGAGGTACCAATTATTTTTTAACGAAAGATTTAGTTGTTAACCATGACTTTGGATTATTATTGGTTTTCTATGTGATGTTTGCTTAATAGGTCTGCATTCCGTTATAACCCTATATATAATCAATATGCTCACTTCTTTAGCGGTGTACAAGGACATCTGTGTTTCTTTCCTTCTTATCATATCATTACATCTATATATCTGTTACTTAAACTGTAATTTCAACTCAATTTGCTGCAGTTTGAGTTGCCAGAGGATGCAAGGTCACGTGTAAAGAAAATTTCTGTTCTACGTAATTTTTGTCAGAAGGTAAGTGTACAATTAGTTATGGTTCATTCAATTCATAGGTGAATTTGTCAGTGCCGTACATAACTTATGCTGAATATTCATTTCTGATCTTTCAATACTTCCAACTCCATGAAGCTTTTGAAGAATTCGTTCCTTTTTAATCTTTGCTTTCAAGCTGTGCTTCTTTGGTGATGCTGCTTTAATGAAAAGAAGCATATGATATGTTAGGATATCTTTTCCTTCGTTTTTTCTGAAAATAGTATTAGATTTCCTATTACATACATTATTTTCATATTTTGGTGCAGTTATTTCGGTCTTTCTGTATTCGCTGAAGTTCTGCAGTGCATGCTCGCTGTTGCTGTCATATATATAAAAATTTGTTGAATTAATAGAACTGTACTGTCACATTTTGCCATTCTATCTTAATGCTTATATACTTGCTACTTGAGTATGCGTCAGCATGTCTTAATAATACTTGGTTTTCAGGTTGGTATATCTGTTGCAGCTCGTAAATATGATCTTAATTCTGCAACGCCTTTCCAAACATCAGATGTCTTGGATCTCTGTCCAGTGGTCAAGCATTCAGTTCCCACCTGTTCTGAAGCCAAAGAACTAGTAGAAACAGGAAAGCTTCAATTAGCTGAGGTATCTAACGTGCTTTGTATAATATATATAATAAATGCATTTGAGCCACAGGAGCGAGCTAACAATTGAGGGATTTTTTGTAGTTAAGTTACAGGCTTATAGCTTTCATTAAGCTGGAGGTGTAATTTATTTATTGGTTGAAGTTGTTATAAGGATGGAATTTACAGAAGAGGATAAGCCATCCTCACATAGATACCAAGAATATAGCGAAGATCTAAAAAGTTTAACTACGTAGCAATTCATGTGAATCCCTGTGAATATCAGCTAAGTCCCCATTAAAAAGACATTGTGCTGAGCACCAAAAGAAATCCACAAAGGATAATTCGTCCCAAATAGAATCGATAGAAAAATTGCATCATTGAAACCCTGGAGTACCTTCCAACCTAATACACAAAGGCACTACAAAAGCCCTGGATTTCTACAAAATCTTTGCTTCTTTACATGATCCAAAACCTCTGAAATTACGTGAGTAGAAACTGATGTAGGTTTATAGGGCTAATCCTCAATTTCTTACAGATATCCAACTCGACTAATTCACAGAGATCTCACTGTGGAACATTCCAAACCACACATTTTGCAAATTTTAGAACATGTAATTAGTGTTAATCCGATAAAAAACAGTGGTCCCATAAACCCAAATATTTTAATAGATAGCTTTCTTCTTTAGCTTGCATCCTCATGACTAAGCTTTAAATCTTTGGGCATGTTTGTTACTGTAAAATAATTTTGTAGTTTTACTTCCCCTGCCCCAATGCACCATAAAAGAGCCCCGAGGCTGGGTTTTTTCCAACAAAAATGAACTGTTGTTTGATTTTTCCTCTGATGCAGGGAATGCTCAGTGAAGCCTACACATCATTTTCAGAGGCGTTCTCAATTCTACAACAGGCATGAAATTTCCATTTTCTTTTTTTGACTCCTCTCGGAATTATTTTGTGCATAAAATAATTTTTCTTAAATGCACTGCAGGTTACTGGCCCTATGCATCGTGTGGTTGCCAACTGCTGTCGGTATGTCTATTTATTTCTAGTGGGTTTGCATGTTCTTAAAAATTCTTTATTTTAATGGCAGTTCTTGCAAAGGTAGACTTGAGATAATAACCACAATCTGCAATTCTTCATTTCTTGCAAGGGTAAACTGAGATATGGACATATAATTATTCTCATGTTGAAATGGATCTGATAGTGTGTAATATTATACTTAATTTCCTCCAAGAACTCCTCTAGTAAGTAGTAACTGATATCAGTGAGGACTGAGGAATCAATGCCTAGGAAGCCATTATGTGATAAGATAAAACTCAAAATCGGATAGAAGAAAAACAGGCACAGTTTCTTCGAGAGATCTGTTACATCTCGCAAAATCTCATTCAGAAATTACTTACCTCTATCATTCTTCCCTCAACGTTTATATTTCCCACACACTGTCAATTCTTTCCTAACACACACTGCTCTCCCTTTCTTGGGATATATTAGTTATAGCTTTAAACCCTTCTTTAAACCCTTCTTTTGCCCCTTTTTCTCACATGTTGTATTGTAAGATTGCCCAACACGTTATTTTTTGTTGTTGATGCCTTGTAAAGTTTAAGAGTTATAGCAAACTTTGGATCTTCCATTTATAGGTTCAAATTTTTGTTGAAGCACATACATCTAGTGAATTTTGTCTCAATTAAATTATTGAATTTCAGGTATCTTGCCATGGTTTTATATCATGCTGGAGACATGGCTGGGGCTATAATGCAACAGCATAAAGAACTAATAATAAATGAACGTTGTCTTGGTTTAGATCATCCCGATACTGCACACAGGTATTCCCTGCTCTCAATCTTTTTGGTTAATCTGTATAATGTTTTACTATTTCTGTATTTTTTTAGTCCTTGTATTTTTACATTATTTAACTAACTGAAATTACCAAAAGAATCCCCCCTACCCCCCCCCCTCTCTCCCGTTCCCCACAACAACAAAAAATTGTAATGGTTAAAATTGTTCACCTTGTTTTTATTTCATATATTTGACCATTTATTATAATTAAAATATTTTTTATTTTTATATAGAAAGATTTTAATTAAAGAGAATGTACAGAAGAGGACGACACAGTTATCTTTTTATTATAGGTGTTCATGTATTTTGCTCTATAGTTTCCATGTGATCGGGATTCACAACCCTCCTCTTTTATGTGAGTTTGGTGTATGTTTTCGCCCGATGATATTGCCCATTTAGGTAAATCAAGGGAAGATTTAAATGAGAAGTTGGATCTGACATGTTTTGGAAATACATGGTTTACGCATAAATCGCAATAAGACAAAAGTATATGGAGTGTAAGTTTAGTAAGGAAGAGGAAAATTTAAGAGATTTAAATATTTTGGTTATGTTATTCAAAGTGGAGGAGTGATTCATGCTTCATATACAATAAAAGGTTAATTTCATTAGACAAGTTATATTGTATGGAATGGAGTGTTAGGTGGTAAATGGGGAGCATGAGCTTAAGCTTAGTGTGAGATGAGGATGTTTCTGTGTAAGTGGTTATACTCTTATGGACATAATAAGAAATCAGGTCGAGAGGAAAAAAAATTGGAGCAGTTCTTATTGTAGAAAAGATGGTGAAATCTCATTTTAGGAGGTTTGGACATGAGAGGAGAAGAGCAATAGAGCATCTGGCCAAAAGGGTAGATCGGATGGGAGATAAACCCATGGTTAGGTGCAAAGGGAAACCTAAGAAGACTCTGCATGCGGTGATCAAGAAAGATATAAACACAAATGTGCTTACTTTAGATATATATATATATATATATATATATATATATATATATATATATATATATATATATCCATGTTGCTGGTCATGCTTAGTAGGACAAGATTTTGTTGTTGTTGTTCATTTTTTTTTAGGAGTGTTTGGTCATGTGTACTTTTTTTTGGGGGGGGGGGGGGGGGGAGGTATATCGCACATATTATGGGACAGCTTGTTCATTGTTTTGTTAACATGGCAATATAGGAACACTTTTAATTACATGGTGATACAAGGTTGGGTATCTGTAAAAATCCCGGACAATTACAGTGCATCAAGATTAAATAAATGTTAGTTGGATCTTAAAACCTTAAATATCTTCTCATATTGGTTCAAGGTGTGCTACTTTTATCAATGTTGCAATGATGTATCAGGACATAGGAAAGATGAACACAGCTCTTCGATATCTGCAAGAAGCATTGAAGAAAAATGAGAGGCTTCTTGGTGAAGAACATATTCAAACTGCAGTTTGTTATCATGCTCTTGCCATTGCATTTAATTGTATGGGTGCTTTCAAGCTTTCTCACCAGGTATGTATTGCCTCAAAGTTGGTTTCTGTTGGTAACAGTAGGTGGTTAACTGATTTGCGCATTTGATTTACAGCATGAGAAGAGAACATATGATATACTTGTCAAACAACTTGGTGAAGACGATTCAAGGACGCGTGACTCACAAAACTGGATGAACACATTCAAGATGCGTGAGCTGCAGGTACAAAATATTTGTTTTCCAATTGGCTGAGAACTTTTATATTTCCGAATAATATCAGTTTACTCGTAGTTCTTACCTAAAGAATTTGTTTCTCAAATCTCAAGTATCACTTCATTCTCGTACTTTATGATTCACTTGTGGCTTATCCTGACAGACAAATGCCCAAAAGCAGAAAGGTCAAGCTCTGAATGCAGCTTCAGCTCAGAAAGCTCTTGATATCTTAAAGGTACCACGTGTTCTTTCTATATAGCATAGACTTTTTGCAACCAATCTTGAGTAGTATGCATTTTGGTTGATTATTAATGAGAGAACAACCTTGTCGAAAAGGTTACACTCGTCTCTTCCATTTCGTTGGCTTTTCCTTCTGTTAGTTATACATGAGTTTAATGTTGTGGATTCATATCATAGAACTTTTATCTCTTCAAGACACAATGCATTGCTTTGTTTCTTCTCCTGACAATCGGGATTATAACGACAGGCGCACCCTGATTTGCTACATGCATTCCAAGCTGCTGCTGTTGCTGGAGGATCTGGAAGTTCAGGTGCCTCTGCCAACAAGTCCCTAAATGCTGCAGTAATGGGTGAGGGTCTCCCAAGAGGAAGGGGAATCGATGAAAGGGCTGCGCGTGCAGCTGCAGAAGTCAGGAAGAAGGCTGCAGCAAAGGGTTTGCTACTACGACCACATGGTGTGCCAGTGCAAGCCATGCCACCCCTTACCCAACTTATGAACATTATAAATTCAGGCATGACCCCGGATAGCGGGGCAAGCGGTAACGCAGAGGGAGCAAATGAAACAAATGATGTTCCTTCAACCGATGCAGTGGATGGCAAGAAAGACCAGTCACTACCTAAGCCAGAAGCCCCTGTTGGATTAGGCAAGGGGTTGTCATCATTGGATGCCAAGAAACAAAAGCCAAAACCAAAGGCTGGCGCTTGAAATTTTGTAACATATATAAGATTTCCCTTGTTTCGAGCTTAGAAATTCTTTTTGAGCTGCTTGGGTTGACTAGTAACCTTTTTTTCCTGTGTTTTCACTCCCTTTTTCATATGGGCTCCGTATAAGGCATCCATGGTGATAGGTGAATGAAGGTGAGGTGCTTGTGATATCAGCACAATTTTTTTTCCTCCTTTTTCATCTGATTATTTAATGAGAATTTTCTAGTAAACTAAACGATTAGCATATATAGGGTAATAATTGTTTCATTTTGATGAAATTTCTTGTATTTGTAACCAAATTTGGTTGTCAATAGAATTTAGACAAATTCAGTGCATAATACAAAATTTGTAGAAGATTTTGATCGCGGAATCTGTGGAAAAACAATATCTTGGGAAATGTTTATGCCCTTGGGAAATTGTACAATCATGGTACATGTGCAACAAAAATCAGTTATCAAATTATTTATATAGAGTATATGTGAAAATAAAAACTATATATTTAAAATATCATAGAAAAATATGTATTTAGACATAAATACATAGTGATTAATTTGGTTGATTATTTTTATACATATAACATTTTGGATGTTGTAAATATCCTTTTATCCACCAAATTAAATATATCAATTTTTGTTACATTTGATATATTAATACAATTTAATTTTAATCAAGAGGGTGACAATTATAAATTGGCAGTAAATCTTGTGCATATTACATGAGACAAATGATCATTTCAAATTCAAGTATAAGATTCGAGTCAATTTTTTTTAGCAAAAGCATTAGATTTTTATTTTGGTTTTATGTATATCATTTTAAAAATGCTGGACTTTCAAGTTTTTTATCAACTAAGTTGTTAAAAATAAATAAAAACCTACTCACGTGCCACTCTCTCTCTTTTATTATGTTCAGTCTCTCTTTTTTAACGAATAACGGTTTACTCTCAACACCTCGTTCTTTCTTCTTTTTTTATTTTTCACTGTATTGTACTGCATTTTTTGTGCATTTTATTTAGAATTTTACGTTAATTACATCTTGTCTTAGAATTTTTCAATCTACAATGCAATGCTTGTAAAATTGGATTTGAGTTTTAATTAAATATGCAAATCTTCGATGATAATAAAAAATCGTAGTCTAGATGAGTTAAATTATTGTTAGGGCATCTATAAAATAGTCTCTCTAAATTGGAATCCGTCCCACACCGTCGAAGAATAGGACGCGACCCACAACTGCACCAATACGGAACCTTTTCACTTCTGTCACTGTAACACCCTAACTTTTAGCACGTCATGATTGTACCAAAAGTGAAGCATTACTAACATGTTTTCCGTATTTACTATTTAATATTGAACCTTTAGTTCAATTTCACGTTTCAATTTTTAGGAAAAAGCCAAAAAGTTTTGTTTTTATTAATTAAAATCATATATGAAAGATCTCTAAGCAATACTAGTCACATAGTTATTAATAATAATAAATATCATACAAAAGAATTCAAATGAAACTCAGATACAACTCCTATCCCTCTGTATAAAATAAAATCTTAACTAACAAAGGTGAGAGAATTCTAAGAAAGCAACTCAACACAAACTTGACTCAAATAAGACTAATAATCGCTCGCAGCTTTAAACTGAGTTTTCGAATCTGTGTCACTGAAAGGGTGGAAAATTTTTGGGTGAAAACAAACCACGCGTTCTCATTAGGGAATAAGAATGCCGTAAGTGTAATGAAATAAAATGCAAATAATTAATTTTACTCAATAAAACTATATTTTTATCAAACCTTTTGAAAATAATTTTTACTACTACTTTATATAATTAATTATCTTCTTTAAATTTTCTGAACTTAAGACAAATCTCAATCAAGATAAGCAAACACAATCAAATGTAAATGTGCAAACAATGATGATGCATGTCTAGTCCTATCGCAGGTACTGTGTTCATTTTTCGGTTTTGACTCGCACACGATGCAATCTGACTCGCAAGTCAGATAAGGCATTCCAGCGGCATAACCTTTGCAAGTTTTTACTTCTTGCAGGCGCTGATTCTCTAGTTGAAGTATGCCGAACATGACCTCTGCAAGTACTTGCAGGCGCTGATTCTCCAGCTGAAACATGTGCCACATTCTCCTGGAAGCCATTCCATACACACGGACATCCCCGCACAATCATTCACATATAAATCCCACGGCCTCCAGTGAGCATTACATATCGCCGTCCTCACTAAACTGTCTCTATTGTGTTAAGTGAGCGTTACGTATCGCCGTCTTCACTAGACACTTGGCACTAAAGCCCAAGAACACTCAATATCTTTTCAGTCACTGTTCTCTGCTCTTCTGTGGCAGAAGTCCCTTTACTTAATAAACCGAATTCAAGTTATTTTTATTTAAAACCAGCACCTCTCTTTATAACCTTTCCAAACCTCCGAAACCACTTTACTTACAACAAATTCTTCTTTCATACAAAAATCAGTTCTTTCTTAACCATGATTTTTCCAACCCAACTTCAAAACCATTTCAGATTTAAACCTCTTTAAAAGAATCATTTATTAAGTAAATCTCACGGCAGGGTCTCGAGACTTTAGGGAGGACGACAGTCAAACTCAAAATATAAAGTCTTTCTTAATAAATCAAACACAAACGTAAATCTTTTTTTAATAAATCAAAAGTCAAATAATACAATTTTTTAAGTCCAACCTTTTTCAAGTCCAATCTTTTCGGGTTCTAACCGAACCATTCTCAACCTCTTTTCAAACATTTCCAAAATCAGAAATCATTTTCAAATCTCAGTTCAATACCAACAAATCAAACCGACTTTCCAACTCAACAATCAGAATTCTCAGCATTCCTAAACAATTAAGAAATCAAACAATTCAAATTTATCATTCAGTCATTTCAAAGTCCAAACAATCATAAATTATTTGCAAATATTCAATTGACTTTCATGACATTCATAAATTAAAAACAGTTAATTTCAACATGAAATCCTCTACTTTCGTACGAAATCAGAATTAACGAAAATTTTGGAGAAGCTTTCTGACCGAATTAATGAAAAAGAAAACGTCAGAAATCATCTGTGTCTCCTAAAACTCCAATTGACCATACTCAAAGGAAAGAGGAGCTACGTCACCGTCAACTTCTACTGGACAAAAGTAACGTCAACGTATAGAAGAGGAGGATACGAACACCTTTATCGAATTAGAATTTTAATTGGAATTACGAATCTAAACAAATCGAAGCCGGAAGATAAAAAAAATCACGGTTCTCTCTCTTTCTCTCTCGGTCACGTTCTTCTCTTATCTCTTCATATTGCTTCGGTGGTGATTATCAAACAAATGAAAGATGATGATAGGTGCTTAAGGAAATAAAAGGAATAGGTGTCACATTATGTATACATATACATATATGTAAACAAGCTATATGAGTTTGCCTTTTTCTTGATTTTTGTTTTCTTAATGGCTTAAGCCAAAAAAAGAACCAAGGAAATTAATATTAAATAATAATACTAATCAAAGTATCATAGTTCCATTAAATGAAGGATCAGTTGTACACGGTCATATATATATATATATATATATATATATATATATAAAAGGGCCAAGTTTCATTTCTTTTTTTTTATTATATGTACATAATGGATTCATTTATAATAATAATAATAATAATAATAATAATAATAATAATAATAATAATAATAGTTTAACTTAATTTTGTCTATTAAAATAATTTTTAATAAATAATTTAAATTAATAAAATAAGTCATAATTAAATTAGATTTCAATAATTATAAAATTTTATTTAATTATTTTTGTTAAAAATAATTTTTTTTAAAAATTACATTTCAATATAATATTTTAACTCACAAATAGCTAATTATTTAATTTTAAAAAATTTTGGGTCTTATGCGTTTTTCATCCAATCACCATGCGAACGAGCTTTGCTAGAACTACCTGAGTTTTGGCTGCTGCTTCCCAACATCCTTCCCAACTCTTGGAACGACTACTATGATTTGAGAGAATTGAGGCTGCACTAGGTTTTATTTTCATACATTATGAGAGTTTCATTTGATGCCTTGAAAATTTTGACCACGTCGTCTAACCGTTACGTCATTTAAAATTGCTAGGTCGGATTTTTGGTGACGAAAAATGACGTAAGGGTTAAATTGAGGAATAGGTACAGATCAAAATTTCAAAGTACAATTAGAGTCAATTGAAACCTTGAGAGCTAAATTGAGTCGGAGTCAAATTTCAGGGATTATTTTGAGTATTAAATCCTTGTTTTTCTGGTGTTAATTTATGTAGTTATGACAAACTAACAAGAGTTGTGTTGTAAGTTCGTGCATATCACACAAGATGTTGGAACAAGTTGGTTAAAAAATATAAACTTTAGATGACGCTTTTTTATCAACTCTATTTTTAGTATATATTTTTTCTCAGAGGAGGAAAGGGTGTGTGTCAAGAAGACATGTTATCTTTGACGATGGAGTTGAACCAATTACTATTTTATTTTGTTGTCTGAAATTTTTTAAGAATAACCATAGCCAGCATGCTGAAGTCCACATGCAACGCCTACCGGAAGAAAAGGTCCAAATACAAAGTAGTTGATCAAACAGCACCTGAGTGCAATCAAAGAACATGCACATAAACGAACTTCGATTGGTGTAGTAGTTAGTTTACTAGTCCTCTTAAATGGAGTTCCAATCTACGATAAATTAGTTCTTAGCCTGTCGGACTGGAAAATACCATAAGAACAAAAAATAAAAAATAAAAGAACAAGCACAGTTGCAAACAGGTATTTTTTTTTTTAATTAAGTGACTCTTTGTCTATATCTTATAAAGATTGATGTCATATAGATTGAAATAACAAAAATTGGAGCAATGTGATTTTCTTCCTTTTTTTTTCCCTTTGTTGGAAGAGCAATGTAAACTTTGTTTCTTAACGACAGGGGCAATATAGATTTGTGTTACGTTTATGACCAAAACAAATAAATAAATAAATGAAAAACTATATATGGTTCAAAAATTTACTTTCTGGAAATTCATTGTAAGAGCAGAGGCTATTTTCTCCCTTTCCTTGGGAAATTTTTAATGCCAGCATTTCCAAAAGTCAAACAATATATATGAACTAAACTGGTTGGTTGTTCAAATCGGTGGAGAAATAATTAGGGTAATACACCAAGAAAGAAGTAATTTGAAGTTGCAGCAAAAAAAAAAAAACATTCGAAATGGTAAATGCTAATGCTATCAAACTTCTTAAGTAAAAGGGGGGAAAAACTACAATGACTTCAGCTAAACATGACTGTGAAGTATGATACTTAAAGGAAGCTAAACAAAACTCAAACTAGGAAAACATCATCATTATTAATTATATATATCTAAATATACAATTTGCCAACTTTGGCACAAAAAAGAAAAGGCTCCTGCCCTTTGCTATCTACAAGGAACTAAATCATGAAAAAAGGGGTCAAGAATATTGCTTCTGAGTATTTGTACATCTACACTTTGACCTAATATTTGTGAGCATCTGCATGAGATCAAAGTAATTTGGTTAAATAAATAGTATAGACTTTGGTGCAATTTTAATATGTTTAATCATTTCAGCATTAGCAATGAAGATTCTTTTCTTGTTATGTACCTTAACTTGTTCCTGCAGTTCTTTAATGTGCTCTACAGCCAAATCCAGCATCTCTGCTGTGCTTGTTTGCTGCAAAGAGGGAAGCAACCGATTTATCGAACTGCATATGAAGTTTCAATTAACATGAGTGCTATTGATAGAGTTTTAGATTAGTTACCTTGTCCGATTTCGGGAAAAGGCCTTGCAATTTCTTGATTCTTTCGCTAATTCGTGTTCTTCGTACCTGAAATTGAACATTTGTTGAACGATTCAATGGCTGCCTCACTAGTATGGTAGAATCTAGAATGAATACTAATGGATTATAGTTGTAAAACCAATTGCTACGAATTTTACCCTCTCTGCAATGCTTCTAGGGTGAGTGGCAAAGCCTCTTTTGGCTCGAATTTTGCATGGAACGGTTCCTTGGAGTTGAAGAAACTTCTCCATAGATCCCATCTTAGTAGAAGAACTAGGCAGACTCAAATGATGAATCAAACCAAGATTTTGTGAGCAGAAGTCTGAATCCTGAAATCAGAAATCAGCAATTTGATTCAATGTTTGATTTAAAAATATTACCTAACAAATATTCAGGGAGTACATGAGGCATTCGAAAATATTTACCAACTTTATTGATATACCTGAGATTCCAAAGCAGTTGAAGCGGAGAACATGATTTCATCTGCACTTGCTGCTTTTTGGGAATTGAATGAAGAGGCGTCCCAAACTTCACCGGTGAAGCTAGGCACATAGTACTTAGAGCTGCCATTCTCATTTACCAGGTTTCCTTCATGACTTTCGTTTTCGTATTCGGCAATCTGTGGCATCCTTTTCAAGCAAGAGGATGACCTATTAGATGAGACATCATTGGATCTAAACCTCTCAACCTCTCTCAATGCTGCAAATACAAATATTTAAGAGAAATGAGACTAATGCTCTGTGTACAACTAAAAACTCTTCAATCACCTTATCACCGCATAAATCTCATAAATACATCAATTTATCGCTCACTAATAGGTTGTTGTATACATAAATTAGAATTCTAACTCTCAATAATTACTTAAGCAGATTAGCTAGCCACTAAATCAACCAAAGTTAATTTTTGTTTTTGATACTGATATCTCTAACATAAATACGTAGCTACCTTCAAACAAAATACATATGTTTTAATGCTCAAAATAGAGACTTCGTAACGTAAAAATACAAATATGCTTGAAATACTCATAGTTTCAACATACAAAAACACATATTATTGTACTTAGAATATACATATTTTTATGCTCAAAATACACGTATTTATGCACTCAGGAATCAGGATACACGCAAAATATATTAAATACTTGTTGGATATTCCTGTATTATATGCAGAATATTTTTGTAGTGATAATCTCTAAATTAAATCCGTCTATCATTATTGGTATTTGCACACAGATAAGAGAAACAAAAATATTATGTGCATATAAAAATTCAGTCATCAAATTTGTCTATCAACAAAAATATTGTTGTACACATATATTGTTTAATTTATTTTTAATTTATATTTTGTGTTTCAATACATATATTTTATACCAATAACTAATTTGATAAGTGACTCATTTTTTTTATACATCCAAAAATGAATTTATATTAATAGTAGTTTTTTGGTGTATTTTTTTTACATATTGATATAAAATTTATAAAAGTACACTTTAATATTTTTTTTTATCAATTTTGTCAATCTTACACTTAATAAATGAAATTATTATATCGTTTTATAAATGATATCAATATACATTAATTTTACCATTTTTCTATCAATTGACAATTTTAATTCACAGAGGGGAGTTACTAAAAGAAAATGCATACCATTTTCACTGGAGAAAAATCCAGCTGGAGAACTCTTTTGCCTGATGAGATTGGAGCAACTCCTAACACCCATTTCAGATTGAGTAGAGTGATCTGAATTGACAGAGTTCACTACACCAAAAGAGCCATCATAACCATTGTTATTTGTTGGCAAACTTTGAATTTGCTGAGACCAATAAGAGTAACCATTTTGTTCCTTTAAGAAAGAAGAATTCCCAGTTTCCTCCTTCAGCACAGTAGGCTTGTTGTTGCTTCCTCCATACTCTTCTTGGACTTGCACAGGTTCCGAATCGCGGCGGCTCCATCCATTGTTTGATTGTATCGGCTTGGAAAACATGGCCTCTGGTGATGAGCTTGTGGATGGAATATGATGGTAACAACCATGTCCCAGAGGAGGGTCCTCATTGACACTAGCACCACCATTGTTAATATCAACAAGGCTTTCCAAGAATGAACTTGGAGCAGAACGGTACCTCAATAATCTAGAATTTTGCTGCTGTTGTTGTTGATGATGATGATTTTGATCCTGATGCTGATGATGGTTAATATTTGAAATCATTTCATGGCTTTTTCTTAGAACTCCATGTGAGTATTTGAGAACAGGACTATACATAACACTCATCCTGTTTATAAAATAATCACCTGAAAATAACAAATAATAAACATTTATTATTTCCTTTCATAAGCTATCTAAGCAACTATTTAATGAGAACCAAAGCAGGGTAGTATAAAGTTATATACTAAATTACTAATACAAAATTATTAATTACTTGGTTATTATGAAGTTGTTATTGGACTATATATTGAAAGAGGAATTCAATAAAGCTCCCAATCGCCAATATCTGCAAAGATTGAACAAAATTAAAACAAAATTGTTATTTATTACAAATTGGAAATGGCAATTTACGAAGAAAATTAATCTAAGTTCAGCAGAATCGTTCCTGAACAGAGCCCCTACCTGAAAAGGCTATATATGAAGGGCACAGGAGCATTCAGTTCCAGCAAGGTTGAGAGATGTTTTATTTTTTCAAGAGAGACAAGAGGGAAGAACAGGTAGGAGAGTGTGTGGAGAGGAAAGCTATGATTGTTGTTGTCTGTGTCTTGGCCCTGTGAGGCTGTGACATATTTATGCAGTTTCTTGCTATTTAATAACCCCTTATGTTTCCACTTTATAACAATCATGCCTTGATCAGATAATGTGGTCCATTCTTACCTTTTTAAATGTTCATCCACTTGCCGTTGACAAATAAGGTAGAATTTAGAAACCGTCAAACTTTAAAATCTGGTTTTAGGGTTCTCATATTTCATATTTGCCACAACATTAAGAGTAATGACAGAAAATGAATCATAGTTTAAATGACATCATAGTTTTTCTATACTCATTTAAGAAGTTGTGGGTTTGAATCTACTTATCTTTGATAAAAAAATGGCAGGAAATTAGCACTACTGTCTACTGCATAATATTATAGCACTTTGCCAAATAAGATAGAATAAAACCCACTAAAAATGAACATTTGTTAAATTTGAATTTTGAATAATTTTTTAATTGAATTTTGAATGTTCTTATTTCTTAAAATTTTGGGTATTAATTTTAATGTTAACTTTATAACATTAGTTTTCAAGACTTTCTCTAACATTAAATAGTGAAAGTTTAATAACAATATTTTTAGGGAAAAAATTCATTTATAATCAATTCTAACAAATTTTACAAAAAAAATTTCTTGTGAAGAATACAAAAGATGAAAGATTTTGTTAAAAAATAAAACTAAAATTTCTAATGATATCAAATGTATAGAATTTGTTAGCAAAATACTTTTACAAAATAAATATAAATTTAATCTATTGAATAAACAAATAAATAAATAAATAGAGTACCAAAAATTTAAATTTTGTTCTCTGAACATAATAATTTATTAGCAAAAAAAATGCTTAAATAGAGTTTAAATTTTTAACAGATAGTTGAATTAGAAAATGCTATAAAAATAAAATATTAATATATTTAAATAAAAATTATATACATTAATCTATAAATATACTTAAAAAAGTCAAAAGGACCCTCAATAAAGAATAAAAGAAATATTATTGTTCAATTGACTTGTTTAATAAAAGTCAAATAGTTCAATAATGTGTAGCTACTACATAAGTGATTTCTTTTCTTAAAAAAACAAAAAAAAAGTGTACACTTGTGAATTCAATTTTTGACTATGTACAATTTCAATGCGGTTATAAGATGTTACGATTAGGCTTTGTATTTCATAAATTGAAATGAAGAAGATGCTATCTAAGCAGTAGTTTAGTAGAGAATAAATTCAAGTTGACAAGTGATGCTTGGCTTATTGACCAAGCAACCCTTTGTATGCATTGGTGGTGAATAAGAAGAATAAAACTGTACGTCAAGTGTTCTTTGGTTGCAGGAAGGGCCAATCGGTTTCGGTTTTTTACCTTTTAAATATAGGTGAAAACTCAGGGAAGTCGACTTCACGTGAAATTGATATTTAAGAGCCGTTAGATAAAAATTTAGTCAAATCAATCAAATCATCTAACGGCTTTCAAATATCAATTTTATATGAAATCGACTGCACGTGAATTTTCACTTTAAATATATATTAAAAATTGTCTCTTGAATATATTATACATTTATATGCGTCTTTTGAATATTACTATTAGGTAAATTATGAGGGACTAAAAACATTATATCTGTCATAAAAATAATTTTAAAAAATACTAATGACAAATTAGTATTTAAATAATTTAAATATATGAATAAATAACAAAAAAAATATTTTTTTAAAATATTATATGAGTTTATTTAACAAACAATTTGTTTATCCGATTCAAATTTTTGTAAAAATGTCTGAATAATTATTTAGATGATGTACAGAAAAAATTGAAACAAAATTTTATTTATAGACTTTTAAATTTTTTTTTAGAAAAATTTTGGCCATTCACAAAAATAAATTTACTTGGTGTAAACTTATCAAATTTTAATAATAAAAAAATTATTTTACAAAGATACTCATTTATTTTAAAATTTTTTGTATGAGAATTGGTTAGTTTAAAATGATTGCAATTGTTCGAAAGAACATAAACTAACTCTGCCCATTATCGATGCATCATGCATTTTAATTTCAAACACATCAATTCTCAAGTTAAAATATTCAACACATTTTTCTACCGGAACAAGAGATAAAACAAAAAGCAGGACAAAGTGTATATAATCTTCTGGAAATAAATTATTAGCTTTTGTTATTATTAATTTGAATTTTTCCTTCTTTTTAGTAGTACAACAAATAAAGAAAGAAATAAAAGTGGGTTTTTGGGGGGGGGGGGGGGGGGGACAGAGAAACTAACAGAGATTTTGTTTTTTTCCTCTTCCTTATCAATTATAAGCAATATTGTTTATCTCTTGGATTATTAGTTTAAATATCTAAATCGAGCTTATGAGATGCGCTTTATTATTTAAGGTTATTAAAGCTTCATAAATTTAGGCAAACACTGGACTTTGGTTGCAAGGTTTCTAAATGACAAAGAAGCATCGGATCAAAACAACCATATCCCTCCATTGTTTACGTGCAAAGTTTATACCTTTAAAATAATTCTATAAGAATAAGAATAACGTTTGTGATTCAATGATCCCTTGCTAGAGGTAAGAGTTCACAGAAAAAATACACCGGTGATATAAACTGATTTGACTTAAAATGTTTACGTTCAGTTTTGAAATAGTTTTAAAGTTCAACTAATAGAATGAGTGCATAAAAGATATTGTTTGCCTTGAACTTTCTCATTTGACTTGGATTGCATCACAATTACAGTACTACTTAAGAGCTTTTGAGGCAAGATTTAAATTGAATACTTCATCAATCTAAGAATGTTAGAAATTATTTGAGAACCCTTTTAAGACTATAAATTGGTTCGATTGGATAAACTACCAATTAAGAATCTTAAATATTTAACTGATCTTCTCAAGTAAGACTTAAACTAGATACTCCACTAATTTAAGAATGTTAGATATTATTATCTTAAGTCTTCTCTGACTAAGAAATAATTTAATTAGATACCCCTGTCAATGAAGAACCTTAAATCTTTGACGGATCTTCTTCGACAAAACTCATATCAATTTGATAGAAATTTCTTTTAAGATAGAAGAAAGAATAAGAAATACTGAATTTTGAAAAAGATAAAAATATGGGCATTTTGTTCATTTTTGCAGCATTGATTCTTTCTTTCATAAATATATTATGTATGTTGTCAGTTAACATTTCACATAATTAATCATTAACAAAAAAATATTAATGGAGTGACGGAAGAAGAAACATGATTAATTTATAATTTGAAAGACTAATTTGATTGAAAAAAAATTAGAGATGAATTTAAAGAATAATATATTTTTCAGGAATTAATATAATCATTAATCCATACTTAGGAGTAATAAATCTCATTAGGGTACTGATTCATTTGATTTTTGGCAACCGCGACAGAATTTTTCGACAGAGTGTCGAATCAAGTTTGTATCAAGACCTCAAGTATCGGGGAGTAGATACGGCTCATCTGAAAAAGAGTGGGCTCGACTCAGAAATCATTTAGCATTCGTGTCAAAATATATGAGATGCTTGAATTGTGACAAATGATAAAGAATTGCAAGAAAATAGATAAAACTTTCAAATTGGAATTGAAAGAAAGCAAAAATACTTGAAGAGCAGAAGTAAAAATAAAATGCGTAAAGCAAATAATAAAAAGAAAACAAATAAATAAAAAAATGGAAAAAAAAAAAAGATAAAAGAAAGCAAATGAAAGTGGACTTCCAACATTCACATGCACTTGTGCTTTATGTGTTGGGAATAATGCACCTTTCCCCTTAAGAAAACACCTTTGACAGAGAAATAAAATAGACACAATCACAACACAAGAATTTAACGTGGAAACTCCAAGAAACAGGAGAAAAAATCACGTTAAATTCTTGTGTTGTGATTGTGTCTATTTTATTTCTCTGTCAAAGGTGTTTTCTCAAGGGAAAAGGTGTATTATTCCCAACAAGTGGTATCAGAGCTTCGGTTCGGTGGGATTTATTCTTAGTATACTCTGTGATTGCAGCCTAGTCTGACCTTCCATATCAGAAAAGAATTTTGTCCTGTGGCTTGAGGTTGAGCTTTGGTTGCTGTTGTTGTTGCTGGAAGGCAGTGTGACACTGTGAGAGTGCAGTTTGAAAAGGTTCTGGCTAAGGAAAGACCTGGTATTTAAGTGTGTCCATTGTGACCCACCTCTCTTTTCTGGTGACCCTTCCTAGTACACGGTCTACATTTGAGTTATACTATTCCAGTATACGGTTGCAACAATGTCAGGATATTCAAGTGCTGTGAAGCTTGAAATAGAGAAATTTGATGGAAGAATCAATTTTGGCTTGTGGCAAATACAATTCAAGGATGTGTTGATACAATCAGGTTTGCACAAGGCGTTGAAGGAGAAGATCTCTGGTTGCTCTCTCTATGAGAGAAGATGATGTTCTCTAGAAGACAAGAAGTATCCACATGGTATTGCCGCACTGCCATGGATAAGGATAAGTTGTGGCAATCGGGTCCACAATTGCACACGGGCATTGGTTGGCGTTGAGATGCAAGGTGTGTGGCGGAGTTAGGTCGATGGCTGAAGAACTTCCAGGAAAAGCCAATTTGGAAGTTGCACCATGAATTTTCAGTAAGGTTTCGATCTGTACCAAGGCGAAATGCTTGGAATGGTCTAATTCCAAGTGAGTATATTTTCATGGTGGAGTATGATAGTTCTCTGAACTATGATTGACAGTATAGACAATGGCAGCAAAAAATTGTCGGTGTTGACAATGGAAGCTGAAGATGTGTGACTATTTCAATCAAGGTGGAGATTGTTAGGATTTGGTTGAATTAGTCCCACATTGCTTAGGATAGCAAATGGAGTGGGTGGCCTAGGCTATAAATATGAGGCTAAGTTCTCACAACTATGGTCCTAACACTATGGTCTTCGGTTACGTCGCTGGAACTGAAAATTTTGGCGGAGGCTTATGTGTGATGATCTAGTGTTTTTAAAGAAGTCCCACAACTCTTCTGAGTTTTTCTACTATTTATAAACCATGGAGATAGACTTGTCATGTAGCATGTTGTCCTCGATCTTATTTCCTCCTTTTTCTTAGCCCTGACCTTGTTTTGACCATGAAAAATCTTGACCCTCAAGTTTTGACATCCACGTCTTCCTTGGTTTTCAAGTCTCACGTTTCTTCAACTTGCTCCTCAAATTTCGCACACATGTCCTCCACTCAACTTGAAGGTCGAGTAGCAAGCCTTGATACTCAAGGAAAGGCAATAACTACTTTTCGACTTCGACTTTCTTTGTACCATCTTTCTTCGACTTCAGCTTACCTGTTTCTATTTCTGTAGTCGAAATACCACTTCTGTAATCAAAATTATTGGCAGTTGAAGTGCCCTCTTATCGAGAAAAATCCAATTTTTGTACCAACAAATTGTCCCTTTAAAACTTGTCATTTTGTTCAAAAAATACAAGTTTTAATATTTCTCGTGCTGGGCACATGGAACCTTTTCAAATTCTCACGCATTTTTCTAAGAATACATAATGTTTCCTAGACTTTAATGAGTCGTTCTTTGAATAGAGTACTCTGACTCCATCATTACTTTTGCAATCAAATCATCCCTAATTTCCAAAAACCTTGCCTTTCGAAAATCCTAATCTCTTTTCTCTCTTAACGACGTATCTTCCTGTCTTGATTCTAAGTCAATTTTATGAAATACTTTCTTTGATTGTCGGTGAAATTTGTCAAAGAGATCCTTCGATCAATCTTTTCGGTCCCCCTCTGTGTTGTAAATTTGTGACTAAAAACTGTTCTTGGACTTCAACTCACAGCTTCTGATTCTATAGTTTCCAACACTTTGATCGATGCTATCCGTATTTCTCAACTTTCTTGGATGAAATCAAAGACCATGTCTTCCATTGGCGCCTTTTGAAACTTTGTTAGGATCCTGTTCAACATTAAAGAATACCGCAATATTTCTTATTTCCCAAACCTATTCTTATTTTGACCCAGTTCTATTTCATATCTTAACTCTTTTACTGGATCTCAGCCAGAAAATCAAGCAATAGTTGATGATATATGGGTTGGGATCTTAACTCCTCAAATCCTCTCTATTGGCTTACTTCATGAATCAACCTGGGCTCTTAAAAAGAAATTAGTCGTTTATTCTCCTCAATATGTAGCCCAACAGTTTAGCTTAGCCTAAGTCTTATCTTATCATCTGTCTTTCGATCTTAAGGCTCAAATAATTCATTATGAGGTGTCGGAGACAAAAGCGTTCGACAAGATGTTAGAGATGAACCATCAAAGGATATCAACTTAACACTAATATCTGAATATCACTCGTTGTTTCTTGTCGACTCCTAATTTTCATGAATGGTGGTCAAAGTATTTTTTACTTATAGTACATCTATCGATCAAGCCCTCTCGAATCTAATTTTTCTACTGTACAGATAGCATTAAAAAAAACCAAAAGTGAGTATAAAAGCAATCTTCAATTTCTAAATACTCCGTACTTCTTTAGGCATCATTTTGATACTCGACTCACCTTACCTTTTAATATCTTCAGTTACTTGACAGACACTCATCACTCAAGCTGCTACTGACCTACAACCAGTTGAGAAAAACTGGGACACTAATGAAGACATAGCCCCTAAGACAAAGATCAAATAAGGGAAAGGTCAAAGTAAAGGAAGGTCGAGTGGTGCAGCCCTAACCTTAAAGAAGCGTGGTCATATTGATATTTTGACGGGAGTTGGACCACCAAAGCTTTAAAAAGTCCAACCTGTATACTTAATGATGTCTGTCGCAACTATTTTCACCTTGTACTTGCAGATTTATCATTTTTCTAATATACTGCAGTCGAAGCAATCTCAGAAAGGGACTTCCTCTCAAATTGCTGATGTCAACGATCCTCCTGATCAAGGAGTGGATCAGTCATTTTATGCTGAAACAGAATTTTTCTTCAGCCTATTTAGACTACTTAGACTATTAGTCCGTCTATTCTGACTCCGACTCAGAATCCATCGTCGACAACAGCATCTCATATTTCGACATCTTCTCTTCTGGTACTTCCTTTTATTTAGATTTTCTACGTTAAGTTCCTTTCGACTGTCACCTGATTCTTATATTTTTTTTCCTTTTTAGATTCACTATATGTCTCTTCCTAATGATGTTGAAACTCACAAAAAATCTGGGTCTACATGGGGATCAGGGTTGACTGCTGCAACTACCACTATTGTTTTTGGATGTTCGACACAGAAATTTGTCGAATTGTCAACACAGAAATTTGTTGACAAAGACACTATTTATGTACTGTCGACATAGAAATTCGTCGATCAAGACATAGGACCACCTTTTAATGTTCCTTCTCCAGAAGCTGGAGATTTGAATTTCAATGACATCGACTTTAACCTAGAAAATATCCTGTCTGAAGCTCGACAGGTTGATTCCTCTTAAGGAACTATGGGGATGTCTTCTGGTCCAGAGTTAAGCACTGTTATTCCTCAAGTTCAGAAGTCGACTCAAGCAACGTCAACAAAAAAAGAAGAGGTTATAAACGAAGTCGCCCCTGTGTCCACGAGTCTAAATTCTCAAGTTGTCGACATAATCAACATTATTCTTAATTGTTTGAACCATTCCATTAAGGATATCGATGAAAATACTGTCCTAAAGGCTCGATTTAGTGATGCGCTTGCTTTTCTTAATCAATGTATTTCTTCCAATATACATTCAACTCTTAGCTCATTTATTAAGGACGTCTCCTCGCATCTTTTTAAAATTCATGATGATAACCAAGAACTGAACAAGTCACTTGAAACTATAATCGACTGTGTTACTATCATATTTATCCATTGCCTTGATGCCTTCTCTTTAAAACTCCCTCATAACTCGTGAAGTCCTTGATTTTTATGTTAAGAGTGGTTGTATTAGTATATATGCAAATGACACCAAACAACAGTTTTAATAAATTACTTTAAAGGTCAAAACAGAATAAAATATTTAGACACCAAAATGCAATTTTTCTAAGCAATTTCCTTTATTTATTGTCATAGATAAATGATGATGGGATAAAGAAAATAAAACAAAGTAGATATACATATATGCAGGGACGGACACAAGGGGGGCGAGTGGCGGCCTCGGCCCCCCAACTTTTTTTAATAGTAATAAGTTATTATGTATAATTTAATTTTTTTTAAAAAAATATTTAGTATTTAGTCTAGTATAAATAAATGTTCAGTCTAATGTAAATATTAATGGTTTTTAATATCTAAAAAGTAAGTAACAATATTAAAAAAATTAAAAAAAGGATATTATTACTAATATTTTTTAATTAAATAAAAATTTTTAAATCTCATAAAGTAAATTATTTTTCTTTTTGTGGCCGTCTTTTTTTATTCATTTGGTATTAATTCTCTCTGTCTCAACTATTACAATTAAGAGATCTTTTTCAACTATGAATATTGCGAAAAATAACTTAGAAACAAAATAAAAGATGAATTTCTTGCTAATTGTCTTTTAATTATATTAAAAAGAAAATTACTGAAAAATTTGACACAAATTCTATTATCAATGAATTTTATAATACGAAAAATCGACCACTTTATTAACAAAAAGTATACATATATTTTTTTTACTTTAAATTATATTTTTTATTAGTATATTTTTGTAATACATCTTATATTATATTATTTTTTTACATAATTTTTAATATTATATGTGTTATTGGCCCCCCATAATATTATTTCTGGATCCGTCCCTGCATATATGTTCAGTCCAGCACGGAGAAGCAAAGAAAATATCTGTTTCATGCGCATGCTTCAAAAAGAGACTTCAAAGGGTGGCGAACACTCCTCATTATTTTTTAAGTTAATAAAATTAAAAATATTTAACTTTCACACTGTATTAAGGGAATAAGGGTGGCTAGCATTTATAAATCTGAATTTAGACACACCCCATTAAAGTAACATAGGCCATCAATGATGTCATAAGCCTCAAATTCAGTTAGGACCATAAGATTCACAGCATTGGTTCAATGTAATTTGGATAACAAGACAAAAAGCTTAGTCTTCAAAGTCGCCCATTCATTGTACTGAAACAGATTTTTTAAATTGACTCATAATGGAAAAGTCCAAAATTCTGCAACCACACAATGATAATGAATGAATAAATCAACAAATGAATGACTGCGCATATAATCATGTTGTAGTTCCAGCGTTTTTCTCGTGTTGCTTGTCCCTATCACAAGCTTCATTCTATAAAGTATATCATCAATAGATAAAAAGGATAAATAAATACCAAGTTGTATGTATTTAGAAAAGATAAATTTTGTTGCTGTCTATGTCTCTAACACAGTACTTTCACTCATTTTTATCAACATTTTTGATAAATAAAAATCTTATTTTATAAGGAATTATTATTATTATTCCGCCACGAAGATATAAAGATAAATTAAACTAATTATAATAAATCTTTTTTGGGAAGAATGAAGTAAGATAAAAAGAAATAATAATAACTAGAATGTTTAAGAAAACTGCATATATAATATTAGAAGAGTGCTAATTAAACAATGATTATCTTGAATAACATAAATAATCACCAATCAAATAAAAATATACTACATCCTAATTTAATGCTATTAATTAAATTTAAGATTAATTTACTCTTTTAATCCTATTAATATAATAAGATATCTAATTACATTGGATTTAAAAGAGGTTTAATTACTTTATTGGTCTCTATAATTTTGCAAAATTTTCAATTAGGTCTCTATACTCTTTTTTCTTTTAATTGGGTTCCTGTACCAATTTTTTTTCAATTAGATTCTTTTTAGTAGTAATTGACTTAATTATATACAGACCTAACTTAAAAAAATTGGTACAATGACTCAAATAAAAAAAATATAAGAACTCAATTAAATAAATATAAAGACTAATTAAAAATTTTATAAAACTATAAAAATGAGCAGAATAATTAAACTTTTAAAACTTTTAAAAGATTGAATAGAGCCCCTTTTGGCTATACGAGTTGTGAATATGCAAAGTCTTCAAGAAATTCATTGCGGCGTGAGAAAGCAATGTACGTAAAATGGTAATGGATAAGAAGTTAAGAACAAAATTCAATGGGCAAGTTGGGTTTCTCCAAAACAGGCTACTTCTACGATACTGCTTAATGGTATCCGGTATTTGACCTATCCAGTCGAAACCCAAAAAGAAAAATATAAATAACAAAATAAGTGAAATAGACTTATTACAAACATGAACAAAATAAAAAATATTGCGAGCAAAGAAATTAACGGATTTACTTAAATAAATTTTTTAATTTTAAATTTAGGTTAGAAATAAAAAAATTAAATTTTTTAATGTTATTAAAGAATTTTGTATTTTTCAACGACCATAGTTGCATATTTTTT